>NW_026652299.1:15772556-15877745 GCF_009828535.3 Hylobates moloch
GGCCGGGCGCGGTGGCTCACACTTGTAATCCCAGCACTTTGGGAGGCCGAGGCGGGCAGATCACGAGGTCAGGAGATGGAGACCACAGTGAAACCCCGTCTCTACTAAAAAATACAAAATATTAGCCGGGCGTGGTGGCGGGCCCCTGTAGTCCCAGCTACTCGGAGAGGCTGAGGCAGGAGAATGGCATGAACCCGGGAGGTGGAGCTTGCAGTGAGCCGAGATTGCGCCACTGCACTCCAGCCTGGGTGACAGAGCGAGACTCCGTCTCAAAAAAAAAAAAAAAAAAAAGAAAGCTGAAGGAAAATAATGTTCCTAAGTGAGTACCATCTTGGGGTGAAGTTCTCCTTCATTATTTGAAACTTCACAGTTTTGTTAGAAATTGAAGCTTCTGCTGGGTAGCAACTGAACCCTCTTCTTTTGAGTTTTTCACTGCCAGAGAGAAGGGTCTTTTCTGCCTTGTGAAGGTAATAGAAACTTTCCCAGACTTAACATTGACATACATGTGTCATGTGTCTCAGAAATTAAAATGGAACACTCTTTTTTTAAAAAGTGAAAGCAGTTTGATAGCACTGAAGCATAGAGCCAAAAGGAAGGAAGAGGAGAAATGAGGTCAACTAGAAGCACTGATGAAGGGACCATTTTGGAAGCCATCTGACAGCCCAAGTAAGAGATGATGAGGGCTTGAACTGGAATTGAGATGAAGGAAGGGGTGGTGATTTGAGAGCAATCTAAGGAGTATAATGAAATGACTGGTTAGCTATCCAGAGACAAGATGAAGGAATCCAGAAACTGCCTGGATTCCTGGCTAAGATGACACAGTGGATGATATATATAGTCATTAGCTGATAGAGTGTAGCCAGGAAGAAGAATGGATGGGGTGGGAAAGAAAGTAATGAATTTGGACATACTGAGATTAAGACGCCCGCAGGTCATCTAGGTGAGAACAGTTCCATATGCAGTTCAATGTATGGGCCTGGAGCTGGGGGAGCTGGGGCAGGAGAAGAGATTTGGGAGTTACTTGCCCATTTGGAGAAGTATTTTTAAAAGTTACTGTTTCTAGGCCGGGCACAGTGGCTCATGCCTGTAATTCCAGCACTTTGGGAGGCCAAGGGAAGTGGACCCCTTGCGCCCAGGAGTTTGAGACCAGCCTGGGCAACATGGCAAGACTCGGTCTCTACAAAAAATGTTTTTTAAAAATTAGCCAGAACTGGGCATGGTGGCTTGCATCCGTAATCCCAGCACTTTGGGAGGCTGAGGCAGGTGAATCACCTGAGGTCAGGAGTTTGAGACAAGCCTGGCCAACATGCTGAAATCCCGTCTCTACTAAAAATACAAAAATTAGCCTGGCATGGTGGCACATACCTGTAATCCCAGCTACTTGGGAGGCTGAGGCAGAAGAATCACTTGAACCCGGGAGGCAGAGGTCGCAGTGAGCCGAGATCGCACCATTGCACTCCAGCCTGAGTGACAAGAGTGAGACTCCATCTCAAAAAAAAAAAAAAAAAAAATTAGCCGGGTGTGGTGGTGCACTCCTGTAGTTCTAGCTACTCAGGAGGCTGAGGTGGGAAGATCGCCCCCAGTGGGTGAGGATGCAGTGAGCCAAGATGTTGCCATTGCACTCCAGCCTGGGCAACAGAGTGAGGCTCTGTCTCAAAAAAAAATTTTTTTTAATAATAAATAAAAGTTCCTGTATCACAAACTAATAAGGAAAACCTGCCACCCCTTAGTTAATGTCCATTGAGTTGGTTCTATACACAACTAAATTATATACAAAGAAACAGTCCATGGTCATGGAGTTTGATTCTCCCTGGTTTACAACAGCAGCAAGTAGGGTTAGGGTCTAATAAAGGTGAAAGAATTACTGCCAGTTTGTTTTAACTATTTTCACTAAAAGATACTAAAGATCAATATCATTCCTCATCAGAACTTACTCAAGACTCTCTAAGAGCACACCTTAGGAATGAGGGGCTCTAAGTTCTGATATCTATTCCACTGTTTCCTGTTGCAATTGGTTCTCAAACTTTTAGCTTTAGAATGTCCTAGGAGCTTTTTTTTTCTTCATCTAGATTCCAGAGCCCCAGCCCCAGTGATTCTGATTCAGTAGGTCTAGGGTAGAGCCCAGATATCTGCAATTTTAACAAGCATTCCAAGTGATTCTGATAAAGCAAGTATTACCAACACAAACGGAATCATTTCCTAGGGCTCAATTTCTTCATCTATAAAGGGGAAATAATGACACCTGCCATGCCTATTCTCAGGGCTTTTATGAAGTCCAGAACAACAGTGATATATGTAAGAGAGCTCTGAACACTGCGGGTTCTCCACACTGGTAAGATGTTGGTATTGTGTGGGGCAGTGCATCAGAATTACCTGGCAGGCTCCTTAAAACATAGAATGGTGAACCCTATTGCCAAGATTTCTGATTCAGTAGGTGTGTGGTGAGGCCCAAGAATTTGCCTTTCTATCAAGTTCCTAGGAGATATTGATGCAACTGCTCAGGGGACCAGGCTTTGATATGCTCATCCAGGCACCCAAAAGCACTGGTGTTAGGTCAATCAACTGAAAGCTGTCGGGTTGGTTCAGAGGGTGACATATTTTACCTTAGAATTGTCTGGGCCTAGGTTCTCAATGTTCATGATTCCCAAAACTGTATTCATTTACCCAATAAATATTAACTCAGCACCTTTGATGTGCCAGGCACTCTTCTGAACACTGGACACACGATCCTGAATAAAACAGACCCAAAAATGAATGAATAAAATTACTTCAGATAACAGTAAGTGCCATAAAAATATAAAACAGGGTAATTGAATAGAGAGTAGCTGGGTTGGAGGTAGTTCTTCACATAGAGGGGTCAGGAAAGCATCCTCAAAGGAAGTAACTTTTTTTTTTTTTTTTTTTTGAGACAGGGTCTCGCTCTGTCACCCAGGCTGGAGTACAGTGGTGCAATCTTGGCTCACTGCAACCTCAGCCTCCCAGGCTCAAGCCTCCTGAGTAGCTGGGACCACAGGTGTGTGCCACCACACCTGACTAATTTTTGTACTTTCTGTAGAGACGGGGTTTCACCATGTTGCCCAGGCTGGTCTCAAACTCCCGGGCTCAAGTGATCTGCCCACCTCGGCCTCCCAAAGTGCTGGGATTGAAAGTGTGAGCCACCGCTCCCAGCCAGAAGTAACAGTTAGGCTGAAATAAAAGAGTCAGCCATACTAGATGGGGCAAGAGCACTCCAGGCAGACAGAACAGCAAGTACAAAGGCTTGAAGGCCAGAACGAGAAAGACTAGTGGGGCTGGAACTAGTGAATGAGAGGTAGAGTGACATGGGATGAGACTGGAGAAGTATACAGGGCCAGAAACGTAGGATCTTGCAGGCTTTGGAGAGTGTGGGTTATGAGTCAGGCCTATAGGGCAGATCTGTGCAGATCAGCCCTTTCCAAACTAACATGCATGCAAATCGCCAAGGATCTTATTAAAATACTGATTCTGATTCAGTAGTCATAGGATAGTAGTGCCTGAGATTCTGCACTTCTCATAAGCAAGATGCTGCTGTTCTGCTGCTGGAATCACACTTTCCGTAGCAAGAGCCATAGAACAAGATGCTAGGAAGCAAATAGACTCTTTCTTTCAGTCAGGGAAAAGTATGGATAAAAGGTAAAGGGAATGGCGGAAGATAGGGACCAAGGAAAAAAATCACCATATTGGGGAACCGTGGACACTAAAAATTATCTTTCAGGAGGATCTATAATGTCCTTTTCAGCATACAGCTCAAAGGATTAAAAGATTGTCACCGAAATGAGGAACCCAAATAAAATAATAATTCTCTTGGTAGTTTACTTAGAAGTGGCTGCATAGGTTTCCAAAGTGAGTTTGTCTGCTCACAGTTGAGTGCTGCTGCTTTCTCAAACCCCACCAGAACTGCTTGCAAAACAAATGACTGTTTCCACAACCTCTTCAACCTTCTATGACTCTCTATGGCTATTGCCTGCCACTGCCTTCCTCGAACATTCTCTATTCCTGTTAACGAATGTTGCTGGCCCTTCTCCCTCCCCCTGCCATGTAAGCGCCCAGGACTTGGGTGGAATAAGAGGGAAACATAGGCCTGAGGATAGCAGGGGGAAGAAGGCATTTCAGAGCCTGCCTGTTACCTCTGCAGTACTGCCTGGAGTGCAGCCATAAAAATGTAGCCAGAATCTGCTTCCCTTCCTCCATACTCTTCTGGGGGTTGGGGTGGGAACTGAGTAGTCTTACCTTATAAGCCATATGGCTATTTCTTTTAAGGAATGATCTTCCTAGAATGCTGCCAGAAGCCCAGAACGGTTAAAAAAAAAAAAAAAAATCTTAAAATGGGATGCCTCTTTGTGTAAACTTCTATACCACATGATAGATCCCTTGTTTGTTATCATAAGCATGTTTCCCCAAAATTTCCTGTTTTTTAGAAAATTTGTGAATTGAAAATTCTGTCTGTGGAAGGAAAGCCACATTATTGAAGCCCCAAACAATAGAATGACTATGGCTTTAATCCTTTGAATAAGGCTTTGTTTCCCATTGACTGAAAACTTCCGAAAGGAAGAAAAGCTAGGAACATTCAGGAAGGATTTGTATTTCATTTTACAACAGTTTCACGAAAGGGGAAAATCACCTGGAGGCCTTAGACTCCCTTTCCTGGTTGATGGGTATCCGAACACACAGCCGTGCTGGGAGCTGGCTGCAGATGGTGGCTCCCGCCCACCAAACACTTCCCCACCCTACTGCCAACTTTGTTTCATTATTGTTGTGCTGACACCAACAGACGTTTATCCTGAGCCAGAGTTTCACATATTCCCTGGGCATGACTAGGAACAGGTGCACCCAGTCTATCTCAATTTACTCGCATGGATCAAAAATGTTTCCCTAATATATTCCACAAGGCTTATATTGCATACTCCTTAATTTATGAATTTCCTGTTAATAAAGAGATATCATAATAATTGAAAAAATAGTCATCAACCATTGAACTCTTAAATTACTTTCAATTACACTCCTCCTTGACTGTGTGTTTTCATTTACTTTACACATCAATAATTATTTTCTTTTAAAATAAAGTGAAATCAATGAGCTGAATCCTTACAATTTGGGGAAGAGGTCTGTGGATAAAAGAAGCTGCTTTAGCCGGGCATGGTGGCTCACGCCTGTAATCCCAGCACTCTGGGAGGCCGAAGAGGGTGGATCACCTGAAGTTGGGAGTTTGAGACTAGCCTGACCAACATGGAGAAACCAGTCACCACTAAAAATACAAAATTAGCTGGGAGTGGTGGCGCATGCCTGTAATCCCAGCTACTCAGGAGGCTGAGGCAGGAGAATCGCTTGAACCCGGGAAGCGGAGGTAGTAGTGAGCCGAGATTGTGTCATTGTACTCCAGCCTGGGCAACAAGAGCAAAACTTCATCTAAAAAAAAAAAAAAAAAAAGCTGTTTTAAATCCCCAAATGCAGATACGGCCATTCCTGCTTTGCACAGATTCTATGCCGGAGGCATAGATTATGGAGCTCAGTTCACAGGCTGTCAGGCCCCATTGCAGAAGTCAAAAGGGCCTCTTGGACACCTGCCCCTTCTGAGTGATATCATCCTCATTTATAAATCCCCACTGAATGTAGAATACCACACACACCCTCTTACGGCCAACAGCCCTTAGGGTTTTGTCTCAGGTATGTCTCTGGGGACATAATTTAGAGATTCATCATCCTGAGAATTGTTTCAGGTACCAAATCCTAATTATAGGTCTACTCCATAAGTGACTTCCCAGAGACAGAAGGTGCAGTTGAGGTTAGGCCTGGGTCTTTGTTAGCTGTAATTAGAGAAGGCAATACCTCTTCATCCACGTGGTCCTATCGTTACCGCATTACCTGTACTGGTGGGAACAGTCAGCCTCACCACTCTGTTAGCGACATATTGGAGAAAAGAGACCAGTCCTTGACTGAGAAAGACAGGATCCATTTTTCCAGTGCTTTCCAAAGCAGCATCCACTTTAAGTCAGGGAAGACCTTCAAATTACTTTCCATAGAAGAAGAGTTAAAAGAATGTTTCTGTTTAGGGTTTTTCAGTCTTTTGTCCAAGGACTCTTCCATCTTTTGTCCAACCACAGAATCCTTTGAGAGTCTGTTGACAATTATGAATCATTTCCCCTCAAAAATGCACATACGTGTAGACACAAACAATGTTGCATGCAATTTCAAAAAGTTCACGGACCCCTGGAAACCCATAAGCCTCAGATTGAGCATTTAATCAAGATTTAGACACTTTTTAAATTTATAGAAGTTGTGAATTTATAGAAGTTGAAAGCAGAAGAGCTATTAAATGCTCCAAAACATTTAAAGGACAAAACTAAAATAAGAAAGTAAAAAGAGAAGCGATTAAAAGATAGCATTTTTCTTCCATTTGTTTGTGTCCTCTTTTATTTCATTGAGCAGTGGTTTGTAGTTCTCCTTGAAGAGGTCCTTCACATCCCTTGTAAGTTGGATTCCTAGGTATTTTATTCTCTTTGAAGCAATTGTGAATGGGAGTTCACTCATGATTTGGCTCTGTGTTTGTCTGTGATTGGTGTACAAGAATGCTTGTGATTTTTGTACATTGATTTTGTATCCTGAGACTTTGCTGAAGTTGCTAATCAGCTTAAGGAGATTTTGGGCTGAGACAATGGGGTTTTCTAGATATACAATCATGTCATCTGCAAGCAGGGACAATTTGACTTCCTCTTTTCCTAATTGAATACCCTTTATTTCCTTCTCCTGCCTGATTGCTCTGGCCAGAACTTCCAGCACTCTGTTGAATAGGAGTGGTGAGAGAGGGCATTCCTGTCTTGTGCCAGTTTTCAGAGGGAATGCTTCCAGTTTTTGCCCATTTAGTATGATATTGGCTGTGGGTTTGTCGTAGATAGCTCTCATGGGTTGGAAGAATCAATATCATGAAAATGGCCATACTGCCCAAGGTAATTTATAGATTCAATGCCATCCCCATCAAGCTACCAATGACTTTCTTCACAGAATTGGAAAAAACTACTTTCAAGTTCATATGGAACCAAAAAAGAGCCCACATTACCAAGTCAATCCTAAGCCAAAAGAACAAAGCTGGAGGCATCACGCTACCTGACTTCAAACTATACCACAAGGCTACAGAAACCAAAACAGCATGGTACTGGTACCACAACAGAGACATAGATCAATGGAACAGAACAGAGCCCTCAGAAATGATGCCACATATCTACAACTATCTGATCTTTGACAAACCTGACAAAAACAAGAAATGGGGAAAGGATTCCCTATTTAATAAATGGTGCTGGGAAAACTGGCTAGCCATATGGAGAAAGCTGAAACTGGATCCCTTCCTTACACCTTATACAAAAATTAATTCAAGATGGATTAAAGACTTAAATGTTAGACCTAAAACCATTCAAATCCTACAAGAAAACCTAGGCAATACCATTCAGGACATAGGCGTGGGCAAGGACTTCATGTCTAAAACACCAAAAGCAATGGCAACAAAAGCCAAAATTGACAAATGGGATCTCATTAAACTAAAGAGCTTCTGCACAGCAAAAGAAACTACCATCAGAGTGAACAGGCAACCTACAGAATGGGAGAAAATTTTTGCAACCTACTCATCTGACAAAGGGCTAATATCCAGAATCTACAATGAACTCAAACAAATCTACAAGAAAAAAACAAACCACCCCATCAAAAAGTGGGCAAAGGACATGAACAGACACTTCTCAAAAGAAGACATTTATGCAGCCAAAAAACACATGAAGAAATGCTCATCATCACTGGCCATCAGAGAAATGCAAATCAAAACCACAGTGAGATACCATCTCACACCAGTTAGAATGGCCATCATTAAAAAATCAGGAAACAACAGGTGCTGGAGAGGATGTGGAGAAATAGGAACACTTTTACACTGTTGGTGGGACTGTAAACTAGTTCAACCATTGTGGAGGTCAGTGTGGCGATTCCTCAGGGATCTCGAACTAGAAATACCATTTGACCCAGCCATCCCATTACTGGGTATATACCCAAAGGACTATAAATCATGCTGCTATAAAGACACATGCACACGTATGTTTATTGCGGCACTATTCACAATAGCAAAGAGTTGGAACCAACCCAAATGTCCAACAACGATAGACTGGATTAAGAAAATGTGGCACATATACACCATGGAATACTATGCAGCCATAAAAAATGGTGAGTTCATGTCCTTTATAGGGACATGGATGAAACTGGAAAACATCATTCTCAGTAAACTATCGCAAGGACAAAAAACCAAACACCGCATGTTCTCACTCATAGGTGGGAACTGAACAATGAGAACTCATGGACACAGGAAGGGGAACATCACACTCCGGGGACTGTTGTGGGGTTGGGGGAGGGAGGAGGGACAGCATTAGGAGATATACCTAATGCTAAATGACGAGTTAATGGGTGCACATGGATACATATGTAACAAACCTGCACATTGTGCACATGTACCCTAAAACCTAAAGTATAATAAAAAAAAAAAGATAGCATTTTTCTAAAATAGATCACGGTGATTGTCTTTTTTCCTCAGCAAACATTGTACAGCAGAGCATGAAACACCAGCTTTACCCTTTGCAGCTTACATGCTAAGATTGCATGGTATGTTAATGGTCTCATAGATCCAAAATATATTCTATGTTTGTAATTAATAGCTACCCTGATGGTTGCCTGGTATATATGAGGCCAAGGGTTTTGACTATAGGATTACTTACTGCTCACAACAAGCACACAGGGTAAATATCACTAACCCATTCTATAGCCAAGAACATTGAGAATCTGAGAAGAAAACAGCTTTACCAAAGCCACACAGCAATTAAGCAGCAGAGATGGAACTCTGACCCAGGGCTGTCTGTCTCCAAAGGCCTCATTCTTAATACAATGTAAGAATGCAGGCCTACTGAATTTAATAATTAGCTTTTAAAATGTTCCTTCAGAGTCCTTGGGGCAGTTATCAGGCAAATAGGAAGCAGGAGAACTTCAAGGGCTGCTTGAAGCAAAATCACACGCTTTGCAGTGACAGCTCCAGGATGTCTGCCTAGGAGGGATCTGAAGGTCGTGGGGAGCTTGCCTTAAGGCTGCAATTGCAATTGCGTAGCAAGCAAGGAGACTTTCCTCCCCTTCAAGTCAGATGGCACAGTTTTGGCAGCCACAGCCCTTGCTATTGGAAGAAGAAGCTGCCCTTGGTGAGAGTTGGGGCTGAGCTCCAGCCTAGCTCTCACGCCTGAGATGTGCAGCTAGCTCCGCCCACCCCTGCCCTGCCTGGGCCCTCCATCAGTTCTGCTTCTCTGCCCCCTCTGCACCCTCAGCCTGTCACTCTGCTGCCCTCTGCGGTGGCCACACAGGGATGAGAAACCTGGGAAAACCAAGCAAGCACTCTATCCTACCCTGAACTGTGAATGTAGGAATAGTCAATTTAGACTTTTCTAACATTAGAGTTTTCTAAATGTAACTGCCAGCATGGGACACAGCCTGGAACCTAGAATAAATGAAGGAGGCAATCAAAGCCTTAGAGGATTTTCTTAACTCAAGTAGGGCCAGACATGGTGGCTCACCCGTATAATCCCAGCACTTTGGGAGGCCAAGGGAGGAGGATCTTTTGAGCCCAGGAGTTCAAGTTTACAGAGAGCCATGATCACACCACTGCACTCCAGCTTGTGTGACAAAGCAAGATCCTGACTCAAAAAGGTTTTTTAAAAAAATTAAAATAAGCTTGAGATATTATTTACAGGAGGCAGGACATCACAGTAGCTAAGCATGTGGCTCTGGGGGCTGATGCTTGGGTTCTGATGGTGATTCGACCCACTTACTGTTTTACAAGTTACTTTGCCTCTCTGTGCCTTACTTTTTTAATCATAAAATGGAAATAATAATAGTGCCTAGCTCAAAAAAGTTGTTCTAAAAATTGTTTAGATGGAAAAACCCTAAAGAGAAACATTCCTTTAAATCTTCTGCTAATGAAAGTAATCTGAAGGCCTTCCCTGACTTAAGACAAAGAGAATATTGCTTTGGAAAGCACTGGAAATGGATCCTGTCTTTCTCAGCCAAAAAGTTGTTCTAAAAATTAAATATATGAATAAACATATTATACTTAAAACAGTGCCTGGCACATCGTAAGCATTCAAAACATCTTAATTAGTATTGTGATCATTATTTGGCCACTTTCATAGTCACTGATGAGTGAACCACTTTGTCCATAGAGCTAAAATGATTGTGAAAACCCAGAAAGTAAGTTGTATTTCCCTGCAGAGGTTTGAGGGTGATGAGGTGAGCAGGTGAACATGGTGCAAGGCCTCAAAACCAAGCTGAGCAAAGGAGCCCCAGTGTTTCGGTCAGGTATTGCTGCATAACAAACCACCTCCCAGTGTACTGGCTTAAAACAGCATGCTGCATAACAAACCACCTCCCAGTGTACTGGCTTAAAACAGCAGTTTATTATTTCTTATGATTCTGTGGGTCGATCAGGCAGTTCTAGTTTGTGGAGTGTTGGCTAGGGCTCCAATGGGCTGGAACACTCAAAATGGCCTCATTCACATTCCAACTGGGAGCTCAGCTGGGGTTGTTGGCCAAAGTCCTCGGTTATCCTCCATCAGGTCTTGTCATATGGCTCTGGAGCTTCCTCACAGCTTGGCAGATGGTTCCAAGAAAGAACACTCTAAGACATGAAGACAGAAGCTGAAGGCTTCTTAAGGCCCAGCCTTGGAGATTATATTATATTGGACAAAACAGGTCATAGGCCAGTCTAGATTCAAAGGGAGTGAATCTAGACTCTACTTCTTGATGAGGGAGTGACACAGTCACATTGCAAAAGAACATATGGGATGAGAGATACTGTGGCAGCCATCTTTGGAAACACGATCCACCACAGCTACGGGAAGAGAGAGGAACCGGATTTTCCTACCAAGGTTTGGATTGAGTGACTCACATAGGAAGACCAATCTGAGTTTGGATCACAAAGTTACCTACTAAAATGAAGAAGTAAATAGAACTAAATGTTTTTAATTTAGCACAACTTGTTTATACGTGACTTAAATAGGATTATTCTTCAGAATATTAAAAATAGTTCCTTTAGGTCAAAAATCACATGGAGAGGTCGGGCGTGGTGGCTCATGCCTGTAATCCCAGCACTTTGGGAGGCCAAGGCAGGTGGATCACCTGATGTCAGGAGTTTGAGACCAGCCTGGCCAACATGGTGACACCCCATCTCTACCAAAAACACAAAATTAGCCAAGAGTAGGGGCACACACCTGTAGTCCCAGCTACTCAGGAGGCTAAAACAGGAGAATCGCTTGAACCCGGGAGGCAGAGGCTGCAGTGAGCCTAGATCACGCCACTGCACTCCAGCCTGGGCAAGACAGAGTGAAACTCCATCTCAACATACATACACACATACAACCAGAACCATAAATGAAAATAGAAAAAAAGACATTAGGTTGGAGAAAATAATTATCAGTAAGATGCCTTTCTAAAAGTAAAAACTTTTCCTTAAAAGGTAGATGATAAAACCACATACTCCCTGATAGTGACAATGGTGAGCTTGTAGTGAACACTGAAGGGTACTGTGTTAAAGTGAGCAAAGCAGAAAACTATAAAAAGGAGGCTGAGTGATGAATAGGAAGAGTCAGACAAGAGCCCCAGGAGAGTCTTGAAATTGCTATTGTTGAGATTTTGATTTTTCCCTACCTCCTCGCACATGTAGAATTCTTTTTAAAGTGTGATATACTTTATATTTGTATTTTACATTGTAATTTATTGGGGTTGGGGGTTAACACCTTTTATAAAATTTCTGGATATGGCTGCAGTCATACATGGATTTACAAAATAAGACTGGAGATAATCTCACTAAATGAATTATGATTTACCTTGAATGTTCCAGTTCTCCACAATTACAAAAGGTCTGGTCTTTAAGCTTCATTAGAGATGGATAATGTTAAAAAAGGAAAAAGCAGAAAGACTTTGATAGATTTTTTAATGGTGGGGAGAAGAGAAAGCAACAAGAAATGGCACCAAGATTTTGGGCCTCGGTGATAAATGAATGGTTATGTTTCCTAGAGTGATTGAGAAGGTGAGTAGAAGGAAAGAGAATTGCATACTGCAGGGCAGAATTACAAAAACAACAAGTTTGGGACTGAAAGACTATATTAAGGGAAAGTAGCAGCCATTCAGCATTTTCATAACATCCTGATGTCCCTGCCTTACTTCTATTTGGGAGAGGGGCCCCACTCGTTCTCATTTTATGAGACTATAACTTTTTAGTATTCATTTTACTTTGTAATTTATTGAGTTGTTTCTACCCAGTGTGTTTACAACTCACATAAAATACTGAAGACAATCAAATATACAGAAACAAGGCTGGGAAATGCAACTTGCCCAGTGAAAATGTCATTAGTATCTAGTGGCAGCTGCATACTGTAAAACCATTGGCATCGCCTCAGATAAAAGGCAGATGAAAAACAAGGGAAACGACTATCTAGATGCCTTGATGGAAAACTGTTTTTAATAGAAGGTGGTTTTAAATAGGCTGTCAGGGAAAGAGGATAAGTTGTCCAAGTGTGAAACTAGACAATCCATCAAGAACAGAATGCAAAGAGGAGAAAAAGGTAAAGTTCTCATGGGAACAGGATATAAAGTTGATGACAAAAGGCCTTCACAGGGAATGAAGAGCAGCATAACAATGTGTGCCATGTATTATTTGCATAAACTCCAAAGAACTTGGCACAATTTATATTTCCCACATCACAATCATAAACCGGGAAGTAAGAAAAAAGAGTGTCAAGCAGCCAAAATAGGTGGAGTATTCAACTTCACTCAAGGGAGTTAAAGGAGTTCTCAGGTCCTCACTTTAACAATAATTCCAATAAGCTTGACTATTCGTTTCTCCAAACCCAACCATTTCAAGTGAGATGCAGATTCAACATTTACATGTTATGTATCTCAACAGTAGCTCACACTTGTTGAGCATTAACTAAGCATCAGGTACTGTTCTAAATTCTATCTAGCTGGACCTATTTATCACCATAGCAACCTAAGAGGTAGGGACTAGAATTATCCCCATTTTACAGATGAGGAAGCTGAAACACAGAAAAGTTTTTAAAACTACCCACCAATCACATAGCTAGTAAGTGGTAGAGTCAGGATGTGAACCCAGGCTAGGCAGGTTCCTATATCCTTAACAACTAGGCCAGCCCTGCCCATAACAATCACCTGTTGGGCTTTTAAAACAGTTTGCTGGGCTCCACCCTGAGAGCTTCTGATTCAGTAGGTCTGGGATGGGGCCAGAGACTTTACATTTCTAACAAGTTCCCAGGTATATTCGTTTGCTTGGACTGCTGTAACAAAGTACCATATACTGGGTGGTTTTAAATAACAAAATTTATTTTCTCACAGGTCCGGAGGCTAAAAGTCTGAGATCAAGATGTTGGCAGGGTTGATTTTTTTTTCCGAGGCCTCTCTTCTTGGCTTGTAAATGGCCCTCTTCTCCCTGTGTCTTCACATAGCCTTCCCTCTTGTCTGTGTGTGTCTGCGTCCTATTTCCCTCTTCTACAGACACCAGTCATACTGGATTAGGGCTTACCCCAATTACCTCATTCTAATTTAATTACCTCTTTTAAGACCCTATCTCCAAACACAGTCACCTTCTGAGATATTGGGGGGCTCCAACATATGAATTGGGGAGGTGGAGGTGGGACTACACCTTCAGCCCGTAACACCAGGTGATGCTGATGTTGACATGCTGGTCCAGGGACCACAATTTGAAAACCACTGAAATTAGCAAAAGTAGGTGTCATGGACTGTTTTCTCTTTCAATTTTTTTTATGCTTTTATTTTTATTTATTTTTATTATACTTTAAGTTTTAGGGTACATGTGCACAATGTGCAGGTTTGTTACATATGTATAAATGTGCCATGTTGGTGTGCTGCACCCATTAACTCGTCATTTAACATTAGGTATACATCCTAATGCTATCCCTCCCGCCTCCCCCCACCCCCTGCCCCAGTGTGTGATGGTCCCCTTCCTGTGTCCATGTGTTCTCATTGTTCAATTCCCACCTATGAGTGAGAACATGTGGTGTTTGGTTTTTTGTCCTTGCGATAGTTTGCTGAGAATGATGGTTTCCAGCTTCATCCATGTCCCTACAAAGGACATGAACTTTAATCCTTACATGAGAAAACACCATGACTCTTATTTTCTTGACAAAACTGAGGATCGAAGATGTCAAATGACTCTCTTCAGATCACACAGCTAATGTAATGGACACAGCTGGCTATCTACTCAGCACCCATTCTTATCCTTCCTCCATCCTAACAGAATCTGGTTTTATTTAGATGTCCACCCCTCTCCCAGGTATACATGTGCTCCAGTGGAGGCAACACTCCCAACCCACCCCCAAAATTCTGAGGTAGGCCTGACTACCTATTGATCCCATTTCCCTTACCAGTAACTGGTTTGAACACAAGCATGTTGATCCAATTCTGGCCAATCAGGTGTGAAGGAAAGCTGGCTGCAGAAATTTTAAGGAATGGTTTCTACATTTAAGGGAGAGGCACGGGAAAGTACGAGGTCTGTCTCCTTCCCTGATGTTGTCACAACTGAATGTGATGCCTTTTTGGTTCCTGCATGTTGAAGCCAAAAATGGTTGGTTGCTGCAGTTGCCTTGCTACCAACCTGAGGGTGAAGCCTCCAGAGCAGCGAGAAGGAAAGAACTGCTCCGTCCTTGATGACATTGCTGAATGCATGGATCAACCAAACGTGGACTCTCCTCTTTCCCCAACTTCCTTCTGGATGAGCAATACATTACTGTTTGAAACAGGCTGAGTCAGGGTTTCTCTTATTCGCAGCCAAAGGCATCCCACCTGATTCAGCTGGTAAACAGGGGTGTTAAGATTTGAACTACATCTAGGCGTGAGAGAAGTAATAGCTAAATTCAACATGACAGCAAGGCTGGAGCCAGAATGAATTTGCAATACAAGAACTCAAAAAGCTTGGCAATATACAACAGGACAAATACTATATGATTCCACTTATCTGAGGTATCTAAAATAGTCAAAAATCATGAAATTAGAAAGTGGAATACTGGTTGCCCAGGACTTGGGGGAGGGGAAATGCCAAACTGTTACTCCATGGGTGCAGGATTTCTGTTTTGCAAGATGAACAATTTCTAGAGATTCATTACACAATGTGAATATAGTTAACATTACTGAACTGTATACTTTTAAAAGGTTAGAAAGATAACTTTTATGTGCTTTTTCACAATTTTTTAAAAAGCTTGGCAAACTAGAGTCATTCAGGATAAAGAATCCTACACACTTCAGAGGCCTTAAAGATGTTACCCTAGGTATAGAACATTGGCCTCCTTGCTCCTCCCATCTTAAAGCCCTTACACTGGTTGTCCTCTTCCCTGCAATGCTCTTTCCCCAAATATGCACACAGGCACATCTCTCAGTGCCTTCAAATCTTCAAATGTCACCTTCTCACTGAAGCCTACCACCACCATATTTAAAACTGACCACCATATTTAAAACTGCAACCTCACCACCCCAGAACTCCTGTTCCTCTTAACTTGCTCAATTTTTTTCCATTTTCTCACGTTACATAATTTACTTATTATGTTACTTATTTTGTTATTTATTATCTGCCTCCATCCTCTAAAACATAAGATCCACAGGAACAGGGACCTTTATCTACTTTATTCTCTGATGTATCCCAAATGTCTAGACTAATGCCTGACACACAGTCGACTCTCAATAAATACTTGCCGAAAAAATGTATGAGCATTGGGACCAGGTGTAGTGGTTCACACCTGTAATCCCAGCACTCTGGGCGGCTGAGGAAGGTGGATCATTTGAGGTCAGGAGTTCAAGACCAGCCTGGCCAACATGGTGAGATCCCATCTCTACTAAAAGTACAAAACTTAGCCGGGCATACTGGTGCTCACCTATAATCCCAGCTACTTGGGAGGCTGAGGCAGGAGAATCTCTTGAACCCAGGAGATGGAGGCTGCAGTGAGCCAAGATCGTGCCACTGCACTCCACTCCAGCTGAGACAGAGTGAGACTCTGTCTCAAAAAAAAAAAAAAAAAAAGTATAAGCATTGGTATAAATTTTGGTAACTACAGTCATCAGCCAGAAACTTTGTATACACTGAGGTTATAAAACATGAAAAGTGACTTCTGCACTAAGATGGCAGATCTAATCTTGCTCCTGCCCTTAATGTCACAAAAACTATAAGCGAGAGGATGGGAGAACAGGAGAGGAGACAATTCCCCCAAAAATGCAGGAAGCCAAAAAGCAGCAGGTGGGCCAGTGGTAACCTACTTAGCAGATATGAAAAGCTGAATCCTAAGGGAACAGTCAAGAAAGCTGAGAAGTGACCTCACTGATACCACAGAAATCACAAAAGACTCAAGACAAGCAGCACCAAATACCTCTGGAAATGGAGATGGGGAGTGGGAATGATAATGACAATTTGGGGGAAGCTACACAAGAAATCTGATCCCTGCAGCCCTCCATACTCTACTCTTTTGGCAAGAGTCTTCTCCTACCCTGACATGATGGATTCTCTAGAGAAGGTAAAAGGTGGGTCTTTGACTTCAGGAACTGGGTACTGTACCCAACTAGGGGAATTCAGTGACCAAATACACGTGGGATGCCAGATATTCTCAGAACACTAGCAGTCAGACCTTCACTCTTCATGCAGCAGATCAGAAGAGCTTTTTCCCTGAACAATCTGACCAGCCAAAGAGAAAGATCTAAAGACACTGACACCCATCAAATGGCCCAACCAGACCATCATACAGTAAAACCCACAATGGACAAACCCCATGGAAGTGCTCAGAGCTTCTAATCAGCTTTTTAGTCTCCACTTTTTTTTTTTTTTTGGAGATGGAGTCTCGCTCTGTCACCCAGGTTGGAGTGCAGTGGCGCGATCTCAGCTCACTGCAAGCTCCACCTCCCAGGTTCACGCCATTCTCCTGCCTCAGCCTCCTGAGTAGCTGGGACTACAGGTGCCCACCACCACGCCCGGCTAATTTTTTGTATTTTTAGTAGAGACGGGGTTTCACCGTGTTGGCCAGGATGGTCTCGATCTCCTGACCTCATGATTCTCCCGCCTCGGCCTCCCAAAGTGCTGGGATTACAGGTATGAGCCATTGCGCCCGGCCACCACTTTGATTCTTGGTCCTTTGTATGTGGTTCTTTTCCCCCTGGAAAAGGAAGAAGCTCACAGGACATCTGCTAAGTAGACTACATGGGTCCTTCTTTGTTCCTAATGCTCAGGAATTTCATAATATTTATCAGCCTGTGGGTTTAAATTCATCATTGTGCTGGACATTGGGCCATTCCATCTGGAAGCTCATTAGTTCTGGGGCATTTTCTTGAAAAACGTCTTTGATGATTCTCTACCTTCCATTTCTTCTCTTCTCTGTTTCCTGAATTCTTATTAAGTATTGGACTTTCTGAGCGGGTCTAATTTCCTTATAATTTCTCTCCATTTTTCCATCTTACTGCATTTTGATATGCTTTTGGGAGATTTTTTCAACTTTATCATATAGTCTTTCAATTGTGTTTTTCCCATTATTGCCATCATTTAAGAATTTCCTAAAGCACTCTTTTTGTTATTTGAATGGTCCTTTAAAAGAATAGAATCCCGATCTTTTAAAATGTATATAATATCTTCCCATCGTACCTTAGAAATGGAAGGTAGAGAATCATCGAAGACATTTTTCAATTAAATGCCCCAGAACTAATGAGCTTCCAGATGGAATGGCCCAATGTCCAGCACAATGATGAATTTAAACCCACAGGCATTTTGGGAAGCCTAGGCGGATGGATCACTTGAGACCCAGAGTTCAAGATCAGTCTGGACAACATGGGGAAACCCCGTCTACTAAAAAACAAAAAAATTAGCTAGTCTCATAACCCAGTCTTGAAAAAAATAAAGAAATAAAAGAACCACAATGGCACTTCAACCCTCTTAACAGCAACAACTAGGTCCATGGACCTACCCAAAAGTCATTTTCCTGCTCCCTAAATGTATAGTTTGGGATGGATATCGTATTGGAAATTGGCAGAGTCCCATGCTGATTGCTGTCAAGACAGGAACACACAGGACAAGCAAGGAAAGGTCAAGGCCTGAATGATTCCATCCGTAAAGCGGTAACATGCTGCTTTTAGATTTAAATGGTTTATTACTTACATAGACAGTGAAAACAAGAATAAGCCCCCAGCCTGGACAACATGGTGAATCCCCATCTCTACAAAAAATACAAAAATTAGCTAAGCATGGTGGTGCACACTTGTAGCCTCAGCTACTCCAAAGGCTGAGGTGGGAGGATCCCTTGAGCCTGGGAGGTCGTGGCTGCAATGAGCCTTAATCGCAAGGCTGCATTCCAACCTGGGCAACGGAGTGGGACCCTGCCTCAAAAAAAAAAAAAAAAAAAAGGCCAGGTGCGGTGGTTCACGACTGTAATCCCAGCACTTTGAGAGGCTGAGGCAGGCAGATCACCTGAGGTCAGGAGTTTGAGACCAGCCTGGCCCACATGGCAAAACCATGTCTACTAAAAATACAAAAATTAGCCAGGCATGGTGGCGGGCACCTGTAATCCCAGCTACTCAGGAGGCTGAGGCAGGAGAATCACTTGAACTCAGGAGGTGGAGATTGCAGTGAGCCAAGATCACACCACTTCACACCAGCCTGGGAGACAAAGGGACATTCTGTCTCAAAAAAAAAAAAAAAAAATTAAATTTAAAAAAAAAGAGAGAGAGAGAAAGAAGAATAAGCCAAAGGTGCCAGCTCTCTGTGATTCTTGTCCCATTAAGGACATCACTGAAACAAAAGGCACCAAATGACTGCAACATGAGTAGTGGGACACTCGTTGCTGAAGAGCCACTTTTAGACTCCAGTTAAGCAGTAAGATATTATATACATTTTTGTATTCTGCATTTCCCTTGAGGGAAGGGGGCAAGAAGTCCCACACCTCATCAGAATCTAGGAGGTAATAAGAAACCATCCCATGACAGCCTCTCAGGGACACAGGGAAGTGAGTGGGAGATGGCCTTCCACCCTCTCATGTTCCAGCAGGATCACAAGGTGTTTTTCCAAGATTCAGGTTAGCTGCAGTTCACGCCCTTGCCTACATGGCTTATGTGGATCCTGCAAAGCAGCCAGAGCACCATGGCAGAGCTGTTCCCCTATTCCTTGGTCTGTGGAATAGGCTACCATACTGGATAAAGCTAAGAGGAAATTTCTAAAAGTCACTTTCCCAGCCCCCAACTAGGATAGTAAATCATAAACAATAATATGTCCCCAAGAGGAATAGTGGAGATCAGTGCAACCCTTAAGGACCTGATGGTTGGCAGTCTCCATCACATTCCTGTTGTCACCGGTGTGGCTCCAGCAAAAACCAGACAAATTCAGGAAATTGACAGTAGACTACTGCAAGTTCAACCAAGTCACAGCCTCAGTGGCAGCTGTGGTATCTTTACTACAGCAGATTCTTAAGACCTCAGGCACAGGACATGTGGCCATTGATCTGGCAAATGCTTCTTTTCTATCACTATCAGGAAAGGAGGCCAGAAACAAGAATATATATTTACAGTCTTATTCCAGGACTAAATAAGAATACTTTTATCCAGGCAACGGGGCCAAAGTAAGAAAGAAGTACATGGACAGGCCTCGTGGACAGATGGAAAGGTAAGATCGCTACCCTAGCAAAGAGATAATAGACGGGATTTGTATTCAGATTTCTGATAACCAGTCCATACATTAGGACTATACCTGATTGAGGCAATCCAAGCTTTAAAAAAAATTCCAAGATGAAGCAACTTCACAGACCTCCTTCTGTATTCCAATCCCATGAGTATAATGGGATGCCTTTTTTAACGGAATGTGATATTGATCATGAATATTCAGTGTTGCTCCCCAAGGAATAAGTAAATTCTCCTGCCCCCATGAACTCAGGAATGACTATGTGACCTTGTTTTGGCCAATAAACTAGGAGAATGTGAAATGTGTCACTTCCAGGCAGCCATTTCAAGAGCTAAATTCTCTTCCTGACTCTGTAATCATGGAAGCATGTATCAAGAAGGCGCATCTATCAGCCTAGGTACCTGTGTAATATTAAGAACAGGAATTAGGACTTATCTTTTTATTGCTAGCACCTGATAGAATGCCTGGCACAAAGTAGATGTTTGTAAATAATCTTCGATCAATTAAATAGGGAATAAAATTTCATACCACCTGCAATTAGAAGGAAAGCTACAGGCGAGCAAGGACCATGGCTGTCTTCTCACTACTCCACGGGGGAGCCTCCAGAGAGAGCCTTTCACTTGCGCTGGGATCTATGTGCACCCCTTAACACTTTGTGCCAGACTAAGACACTACCAAGTCAGTGGAAACGACGGGGCCGGGCGCGGTGGCTCACGCTTGTAATCCCAGCACTTTGGGAGGCCGAGGCGGGCGGATCACGGGGTCAGGAGATCGAGACCACGGTGAAACCCCGTCTCTACTAAAAATACAAAAAATTAGCCAGGCGTGGTGGCGGGCGCCTGTAGTCCCAGCTACTCGGAGAGGCTGAGGCAGGAGAATGGCGTGAACCCGGGAGGCGGAGCTTGCAGTGAGCCGAGAGCGCGCCACTGCAGTCCGGCGTGGGTGAAAGAGCGAGACTCCGTCTCAAAAAAAAAAAAAAGAAACGACGGAGTGCAAAGTCTGGCAGGGGAAACAGTATCAAACCAAATCTCCAAATTATTTTCAATTTCGATCCAAAACTCATGAATGATAGTTTTTTTAAAAAACCAGTTTTTTAAAAAAGCCTAATTTGGGGATATTCGCCCATTGGGCAACCAACACTATGCACTGTCCCTAACACTGAACAGATCCAGGCAATCAGTGCAACTGTATGGGTTTCTTGTTGTCGTTGCCACTGTACTTACACTTCACTTACACAGGGACTGGTACCCCATGCTGCCTTGGCAAGCCAACTGCACTCCTCTGTCCCAACAAGCAGGGCAATGGATTGCGAAGAGGCCTCCTCCGTCCCCAAGCAGCTACGTCGCCCAGGGGAAGAGAGAAGGCGGGAAACTCCAAGAGAGGAGAAACCAAGGCCCGCGCTTAGGTGGGTGTTTTAGTGACGAGTCTGCGGTTACAGCCGAGCGGAGTTAAAAGGGCTGTTAGAAGAATGGAGCAGAAGTCGCAGTTGGGACGAAGCTGAAGAGAGCTGGCATTCGCCCAGGTCTACAGCCAGCCACCTGGTAACCCCAGGCCCCGCCCCCAGAGCCAAACCAGCGAAACTACCGCGAATTCCCGGGAATTCCCTCCAACTCCGGGAAAACTCCCGGAGGGGCGGGGCCAGAGTGGGAGGAGACCCCGCGCGCGCGGCCGCCAGCCCTCCGGGATCTCGAGATAGCCGCAGCTCTCGCGATCTTTCTGGAGCCGCCCCTCCACACGGAGTCCGAACGCGTGTGCTGAGACCCGAGGGTCGGGAGGGCGGAGACTGGGAGGGAGGGAGAAGCCCCTTTGGCCTGCCTTACGGAAGCCTGCGAGGGAGGGTGGTGTCCACTGCCCAGTTCCGTGTCCCGATGCCCAGCGCCAGCGCCAGCCGCAAGAGTCAGGAGAAGCCGCGGGAGATCATGGACGCGGCGGAAGTGGGTTTCTTCCTTTCCCGGGCCTGGGAGGACAGACCCCTGGGCCGGGCTGCGCCGAGGGAGGGAGGAGGGGGAGCGGGGCCCTCTAGGTCCTTGTCGGCACGTTCTCCGCAGGCTGCGGGCGTGGGGTCCGGGCGCCTAGAGCCCTTGCCCCGTCAGTGGGGCCAGACCCTCTCCGGATCGCGTTTCTTGCGGGGGTCATCTGGGAGTTTGGCCTACTAGAAGCGTGTCCCCGGGGTGGGGAGGACGGGAAGAACCAGCCGCCCCGGAAGTAGGAGCGCGGCGTCACGCTTGAGTCTGGGTTAGGCACGTCCTGCACGTAATGCACAATCCCTGGGAAAATTTTAATAACCACTAGTAATCGATATGTACTCAGCCCTCCTGTTCCTAGTGCTTTAGCAAGTAATGACAGTACTTAGCAAAACCATCTGCCAATATGTTTAATGACCATTTCCCATGTGACAGCTTTAAAGAACACATGTCATTTTTATTTACTTTCTCCCTCTCAGTGACCCAGTAAGGTAGGTAATAGGAGTTACTGAGAATGCATTTGAGGTGAAGTGTCCCCAAATCACGTGGATAATTCATAACACCCAGTGATCCTTCGGTGCTTTTCAGAAATCAAAGTTTGAAACCATCCTACAAGTTATGTGTGCTGTAGTACTGTTAAGCCTTAATTTCCGTCTGGCTCCCTAATTTTTCTATGAGGAGTTCTGAGTCTGTGGTAAGCAACATGAGAAATAGGTCATCTTAGAATACTAAATGCGGAAGAGTCACTGAAATATTAATAGTACTAATTATGAATGCAACTTTTTTGTCCTTCACACAGTTTAATCTCCTTCTGTTGCCCTCAGGCTTCATTGCGTGACTGTATCTCTCTACTCTGGCCAGGGTTGTCTTTTTCTTTAAATTGTTCAGTAAGCGCCTTAAACATGTCTGGTTTTATTTTGGTGTAAACACAAAATCCAGCACCTTCCTGCTCTAAAGGAGAGGATTCCAACAGGTAGCTGTAAAGTGACAGAAACTTAATTGTTTCATACAGATCTTAAGTTACCTTGTAAAAATCTAGGGCAATTATTTTTGTGTACTCTTAATCTGCTTAATTACATAAACTATCAGTGTACCCTTACAGATAGTATAGGTCTAGATACAAGGTAGACATTGTGGCAGAGTTAATGCCATTTTATAGCTAGAAGAATCTTAGATCATTTTAGAGGTAAAGTAAGATTGAAATAAAGGCCACTTATCTATTTAATAAGTATATTTTGTTAACAGATTGGACCCTAGGTCTCCTGTTTCCTGTTCCTAACTAATCTGTAACAAGAAATTTGATATTATTGTATTATCAGTGTCAAACTCCTGTAACCTGGTATCCTGAAGCTGGTTTTTAGAAACAGGAAGCTAGTGAATTTTTTGATGATGTTTTACAAAAGGAAAGTTGTAGTTAGCTTATACCCAGCATCTCCAGTTTCTAAAAACTGTGGACATCTGGTGCTCAGAAAGCTTACCCAAAACGTTGGTTCTCTTTGAACATTTCTTCCTGTAATAGGAAGTTAATAAAACTGTGGTACTTCATTCTACTCCCTTCACAGAGGAAATTTATGTCCCTGCTTTGAAGTAGTTTCATCTTTTTGAAGAAGGTAGTTCAGATGTGTTGTACATATGTGTAAATTTTACTGAGAATGTTATTAAGTATGGTAAATCCATCTAGGAGTGGTGATCTTCAAAACAAGCTAACCAGAAACAGTACTTCTCTGTTTTCTGTAGAGTACATGTGTAAATGAATGACAGATTTCCACATTATGAAACTCCTGACTTTCTGAATTAATAAAATGATCCTGAAAGTTAAATTCGTTTTTATATTCTATTATTAGTATTTATGTGTTTACTGTGCTGTTAGTGTTTACATAAAAAGTCACAATGCAAAAACTTTTTTTGTAGGATTATGCTAAAGAGAGATATGGAATATCTTCAATGATACAATCACAAGAAAAACCAGGTTAGTAGCTATGTGACAATAAATAAAGCTTTTTTGCTTTCTAATTCCAGGAAAGCTCTTCATGAAGTTTTAAGTAAGGTTGGCATAAATCTGAAGGTATAATTCTGAAAAGCTTAAATGACATTAATAATCCAAGTAGATGTCATAACCTTGTGTAAACATTGTCAGTTTAGGGTTCCGACTCTAGAAAAGGGAAAAAAAAAATGTTATTAGGTATTGTAGGTTAAATGGTATGTTTTAAATGGTAGATTATATTTTTTAAATATTCCTAAATGATTAGGTAAGATTCAACCGTCGTCTACATAGGAGAGTGGCTAATAATAACTGCCTTCATCACATGTAGCCTTTTTGCATGCTTTAATAAAGCTACCTATTTTACTTCCCCCAACCCCCACAACTTTACTTCTCTGACTGTTTTTAGCTATTACTTATTCCTATTTTGCTTGACTCTTCCCAAACATTTAAATTTTCACTTATTCTCTACAGCATCCTTGAAAACTAAGGAACCAAAGTTGAAAGATAAGAAACTTGACTTACATAGAGTCTGCCAGACCTGGGATTAGAACCAAAGGCCATCTGACCCTAGAGTCCATGGGTCCTTCCATCTTACATCTTCTCTGGCTTCTTTGGCAGTACTCTGATTTGAGTTTTAAAGCCTCCACCCCTACTCCATTTTGTTTACTCTTAGCTTTAGTGTCTGGGAATGAAATTAATTATTCTTGACCCCAGTCTATCTTTTCTCATAACCGCTCTTTTTTGTTAGTGTATGTTGGCATCTTTATATTTCTTTTTTTTTTGGAGACCGAGGCTCGCTCTGTCGCCCAGGCTGGAGTGCAGTGGCATGATCTCAGCTCACTTCAACCTCAGCCTCCCAAGTTCCTACAATTCTCCTGCCTCGGCCTCCTGAGCAACTGGGACTACAGGTGCATGCCGCCACGCCTGGCTTATTTTTTTGTATTTTAGTAGAGATAGGGTTTCACCGTGTTGCCCAGGCTGATCTCGAACTCCTGAACTCAAGGCAATCCACCCATCTCGGCCTCCCAAAGTGCTAGGATTACAGGTGTGAGCCACCGCGCGTGGCCTTATAGTTCTTTGAAATTGACCTGACTCATGTTGTTTCTCTCAGACCTGTAGATTTTTTATTTATATATGTTTGCCTTTCTTTTACTTCTATTTTATATATGTAATTTCAACAGATTTATCTTACTCAACTATTTGACAGTCTTTTTTCTTTTGGTAGACACTTCAAATTATGTCTCTCTTTGGTGCAGTAATTGTAGACCTTTACATTCTCGCCCAATGGAAGCACTGCTTCCAGTTTAGAGGGCTGCCTATGAATATTATGCTTTGGAAATAAAACACCTCAGGTTAATTTTATTGTTATATTTGGTTTACCACATGATCACAAAATCACTTTTCTTTCCCAGCCTTGTTGGGAAAGAATACAATAAAAGACCAAAATTCAGAGACTGAGTTGGGAGGATCACTTGAGCCCAGGAATTTGAAACTAGCCTGGGAAACATAATGAGACCCCATCTCTACAGAAGATAAAAAAATTAGCTAGCCATGGTGGCATACACCTTTTATCCCAGCTACTCAGGAGACTTATGGGAGGATCACTTGAGTCTGTGAGGTCAAGGCTGCGGTGAGCCATGATCACACCACTGGACTTCAGCCTGGGCAACAGAGTGAGACCCTGTCTCAAAAAAAAAAAAAAAAACCCAAAACTAAAATTTCTGAAAATCATTTCCAAAACATAAAGATGAAATAAAATAATTGAGTACAGGTTGAGTATCCCTTAGCCAAAATGCGTGAGACCACAAAAGTGTTTTGGACTTTATTTATTTATTTTTTTTGGACTTTGGAATATTTGCATTATATTTACCACTTGAGCATCCCTAATCTGAAAATCCAAAATCCTCCAATGAGCATCTCCTTTGAATATCATGTCAGCACTCAAAAAGTTTTGGATTTGGGAGCATTTCAGGTTTTCGGGTTAGGAGTGCTCAACCTACATAAAATAGACTATGAGCAGTAAAGTGTAGGGGATGATATTCCTCTGCCAGGGCAAGCAGGAGGAGACACTTGAGACTTTGTTTTCAGGTTAGGTGTCTTTCTCAACTGTACTTCCTTGAGCTGTAATACAAAGAAGCTCACTGGAGTTGAAGTCTTTAACATAGGCCCAAAGCAGCCATTAACATAATTGCTGTTCTTCTTTTGCTGGTAAATCCACAGACTGTTGCGTTCTTCCACTTAGAGAGAAAGATAACCTATGTATGTAATATGGTTATAGTAACATAACAATAAAATTCTACCTTTGGTTTTACCTCTGCAAAAATCCCAATTCTTTGCTCAAGGTAGTTTCCTTTCTCATCTGCTTCCATTTCTCCACGTTAATCACTCTGATGCCCGTGACTCTTAAAAGTGCAGTTTTCAAGCTGAAATCCTACTACCTTGCTTGTTACTGGTTAGCCAGTCATACTGGTGTGAGTATGGCATGGGCTTCAGGTGTGTTCGGATGTATTAAAGGTTGAGAACCCCTATGCTAGTTAATTGCCATGCCACAAGAAAGAAGAGCCATTACCCTTTTTCTTTTCCAAAGTGCTAGTAAAATTATCCTAATTATCACATATCTCTTAGATTTATGCTTTTCTGTTTTGTGTGGTTTTGAGTTGTGATTGCTTGGTTAGCCATTGCTTTTTCAGTCTTGGCATTTTCAAATCTGCCTTTTAAAATCTTCTGCTGATGTGTCTGTCTTTTCTCTTTCACACTTTCTTTTGCCTGAGTTTACACAGCAGACTTGGAAGTTGGCTTAACTCATAAAGTCTGTTGGCAGTGTTTTGCAGAAATCCTCTTATGATGCCAGTGGCTTTAAAATTCCTCTTTCATTCTCTTTGCTTTTGGCTATGAGAACCATGTTATTTATTCTCCTGTAAATGGGATTCTCTCTGCAGCTGCATCTTTTCTTCAGTAGGCAAATTATAAATACATTTAGACAAATTCGGTAAGACATACAGTATTTATAATTTGACTTCATTTTATGTCTCAAAAGGTATTCTTGATATTGTAATGTCATGTCTATTGCTATGTTTAATTTAACTAATACTTAAATGTTTTTCTCTAATCAAATGATTGCATTTAGAAGAGTAGCAAAAATGTTGTTGAATGTTGCGTTGTATACACATCTTTACATAATAGTTGTTTTGTAACTGTTTTCCTGTTTAGGAACTCTAGATGAATGTAATATTTTGTTTAGTATTAGGAGCATAATAGTTGGGGCTCACTTACAGCCAAAAGGCTCGATAGGGAAATGTATGAGATGACATCAAGCATGATTGGATCTTGGGGCTCAGGAAGCATCTACAGGCCTTTCTCCACCTTTTGGCTCTGTTTCCTTTAGGATATTGGCGTCTTTCTCAAATCCTGCAAACATAGCAGGAAAGGTGAAAGCTGCGGCCCTGGGCCTGCACCGTGTCAGCGCAGCAATCCCAGCAAAGAGAGCTTCATTCCCAGCATCTGTATATTTAGTCCCAGAGAAAGACTTTGATTAGCTCAGAGTCACTGCATCCTGGGGAATAGGATACTGCAACTGTCCAGACTTGGCAGAGACTAGCTGACTTAGGTACTGTGGCAGGCAGGCAAAAGTTCCATGTCCTAGGCAGGATAGGCTGTGTTTGGCCTTACAAGTCATTGAAGTGTTCAGATTTGCATTTTGAAACTGTCTGACTTCAAAGGAGACTGAATTAGAAGGGGACACAGGGATTGCAGTTAGGAAGCTATTGCTGTAGTTTAGGTAGGAGACAATAGCTTGGTTTAGTGTGGCGGCAGTGAAGATGGTAGAGAAATAGACGGATTTTAAAAATATGTTTAGAAAGCACAATTCACAAAACTTGAGGCAAATTGCATATGGAACGTGATACAGAAGACAGTGTTGTCAAAGATTGAGAATTATTCAAGATGGTTCCAAGTACTTACGCTAGTTGTCAAAAATAATTATGATCTCTTTGTAAATTCTGAATTTAAAAATTATTTTACTATATAAAAATTGTTTACTGTTATTACAGATCGAGTTTTGGTTCGGGTTAGAGACTTGACAACACAAAAAGCTGATGAAGTTGTTTGGGTGCGTGCAAGAGTTCATACAAGCAGAGCTAAAGGTAGGATTGATTTCTTTGTTAAAGCTCTTTCAGTAAGGACTCCAAATTTTTTGTCTTACATATTCCTTACAGACCAAAGTAAATCTTTAAAAACAAAACAAAAACATATAACTTTTCTTTCTTAAAAGTCACCGTAAAGTATTAACCCAAGGTTAATCAATTTTAGATTCCTGTAAGACATCCTTACAAATAATTTGACCCTAAAGACTGATGAAATCTAAGACTTCAAGCTACTTTTCTAGCATCGCTCTAAAGTTTAATTATTTTCAGCTGGAGAAGGAGTAGCTAAAAATAAAAATAAAAAAAGAGTAAAGTTTAATTATTTAAGTGAAGACTGTTTTTGAGAAACTTCCTGTTTGTTAATATTTTTATATTTGTAATTATCTAGATGAGGAGAGAAGTGAACAAAAGATAAGACTGTGCAATTCAATACAGTAACCACTGACCACATGCAGCTATTTACATTTAAATTCAGTAATTCCGTCATACTAGCTGTATTTCAAGAGTTTAATGACCACATGTGGCTAACGGCTCCCATTTTGGACAGACAGCACAAATACAGAATATTCTCATCATAGAAAGTTCTTTCAGACAGTGCTAAAAATTTAGCCTCAACAACAGAGAAGAAACATTAGGATCATTTAGACAGACCTCTGTTTCTTATAGAAAATTGGCCTACTATAGTGTTCAGAATTGTCTAAAAATATCAATTGACGCGTTAGTTTATAACTTTATGCTTTTCATACTTTTTCACATTTGATCATCCCTACAAGTTTGTAAAGTAGGCAGAACAAGCATTCCTATTCCACTTTATAAATGAGGAAACACGTTCAGAATGAAGCTACTTACCCAAAGTCTCGTAGTAATTGGTGGAGTATAAACAGAAGCTAGAAGCTTTCTAAGACACCTCCGTCTCTTTAGCAGAGTTCTTTGCTTCTGTAGTATTTAATGTCCCATGATAATAACATTTTTTAATTGTGTTTTATAATATTTTTATTGTAGAATTAATACATGCCCATTATTTTAAAAATTCTACTTTGCTTCTATAGTATTTAATATGTCCCATGATATATAGCATTTCTTTTCTTTTCCTTTTTTTTTTTTTTTTTTTTTGAGACAGAGTCTTGCTCTGTCACCCAGGCTGGAGTGCTGTGTTGCGATCTTGGCTCACTGCAACCTCTGCCTCCAGGGTTCGAGTGATTCTCCTGTCTCAGTCTCCCAAGTAGCTGGGGTTATAGGCATGCGCCACCATGCCTGGCAAAGTTTTGTATTTTTAGTAGAGACAGAGTTTCACCATGTTGGCCAGGCTGGTCTTGAACTCCCAACCTCAAATGATCCTCTCGCCTTGGCCTCCCAAAATGCTGCGCCCAGCCAATAGAGCATTTCTTAATTGTGTTTTATAATTTTTTTATTGTAGAATTAATACATGCCCATTATTTTTAAAATTCCGGCACTTTGTACACATATTTCACTCTCAGGGCCACCATTGTTAAGAGTTTGTCTATTCTTTCAGTATCCTCCCCTGATGAATACTGACAGACTTTGAGAAGAATACTGGTGGAGTTTTAAATTTTCGAATAATGTTGATTTGCCTTCCTGAAAGGTTGGGCCATTTATTCTGCCAATAGTCAGTCACATTGTATTATAATCCTTCATTTACTCATCTCTCTCCCGTTATGCTGAGAGCCTTTGTTCTGTCCAAATTGGGCACTTTTTCCTAAACATAGTAATTTAGCAAATTAGAAGATAGGATGCATGCTACAAGTAAGCCTGAACCAAGAATATTTCCCTTCACACCCATCCCTTTATTTTATGACTGCCATGTCTCTTTCTTCTTAACAGTTAAAACATATGAGTGATACTTCCCAGTGGTTATAAGACCTTTTCAATGAGACAGATGTGTGTTTGAATCCTGGATTTGTGCTTACAATCTGTTTACTCTAGGCAAATTGCATAACCTTTTTAATCCTGTGTCTTCTCTTAAAACAAGTATATATTAATACCTAGCTTATAAGATGTTATGTAGTAATATTTATAAAGTATTTAGCTCTATGCTTGGTGCAGTGTAAGCCTTCAATAATCGAGTCATGTTAATGAGCATGACAGTTACTTACTTGCCTTCCATTGTAGTTTTTTATGTGTCTTATTTCCTGTTGTCAGCTCTTGGAAGGTGCTACTGCTTATTTTCTTGCTTTGTTTGGTACACAACACATAATAAGAACCCTACCGAATAATAGATGAATAAAATAGGTGTTTTATACACATATAATAGAGCATTGTCTTCTGGGTCTTACTCTTGCTGTCCAGTAGCTCACTCTAATTGAGATCAGCATGGAAGTATGAAGCATCACGTAAGTGAAAAAATATACAGGTTGAGTATCCCTTATCCAGAATACTTGGGACTGGAAGTGTTTTGGATTTTGGATTTTTTTTTTTTTTTTTTGGAATATTTGCATTACTAGCTGAGCATCCCAAATCTGAAATCCAAAATGCTCCAATGAGCATTTTTTCTGAGAGTCATGTCGGCACTCAAAAAGTTTTTGGATTTCAAAACATTGCAGATCTTTGGATTTGAGAATGTTCTTCCTGTACCATCTGCTAGTGTTTTTTTTTCCATTTGTGACAAATTATTTTAGTCTCTTAATTGATAGTGCCTCCTGCCTCAAAACCTGAAACAAATTGCAAGGTGTAAGGACTTTATTGATGATACGAGCTAATAATGGTGGGCTGATAGGGAGAGTTTATGAGTGTCAATGTTACGAACAGACTGAATGGTTTAAAACTTTCTTAAGAGTTTTTAATTTAGGAATTTCATAGCACTTTTTATTAGTATATTAACTAACTTATTCTTTCTCAAAAAAATGAGTTATTTATGGGTATTGGGGAATTTTGGAGGGGCTAAATGCCAATGCACTATTTTAAAACTCAAACAGCACAAAAACTAAAGAATAAAGCAGAAAATGTAATTCACTTTTTCTGCTCCCAAGAGAATAAAAACACTGTGAAAGTTGGAAATGATAGAAATTGCTTTAAACAAAAATTGATACTTTTTCTTTTACAAAAATTAGTTCATATGCTATATCAGTGTTTTATGTTGCTCTACATGATCATTTACAGTATTTTTAATTTGCAAAATAGAAAAATTTGTTCTAGATTATAAAAGTAATAACCATTTTTTGTGAAATACCCAAGCATTATAGAATTAAATCAGATATAAAGTGGAAAACTGACTGTAATTCTTCTTTACAGATTTGTGGGGTTTTTTCTGTTTGTTTGTTTGAGGTGGAATCTCGCCCTGTCACTCAGGCTGGAGTGCAGTGAGGCGATCTCAGTTCATTGCAACCTCTGCCTCCTGGGTTGAGGCAATTCTCGTGCCTCAGCCTCCCAAGTAGCTGGGATTATAGACACCTGCCACCACGTACAGCTAATTTTTGTATTTCTAGTAGAGATGGGGGCTTTTTTTTTTTTTGAGTCAGGGTCTTGCCCTGTCACCCAGGCTGGAGTGCAGTGGTGTGATCTCGGCTTACTGCAACCTCCTTAGCTAGGACTACAGGCATGCGCCACCATGCCCAGCTGATTTTTGTATTTTTAGTAGAGACGAGGGTCTCACCATGTTGGCCAGGGTGGTCTCAAACTCCTGACCTCAGGTGATCTGCCTACCTCGACCTCCGAAAGTGCTGGGATTACAGGCTTCAGCCATTGTGCCCGGCCTCAGATTTGTTTTTATGGGGAAGTTGAGGGTCAATGTGAGTGTATATGTGTGTTTGAGCTAAAATTTTTTTAATACTCTGTATTATTTTATAACCTGCACTTTTCTTTATCTTTTGGATATCTTTTCATGTCTGTGCGTATAGTCCTGCTGCATCATTGTGTTTTTTTTGTTTTGTTTTGTTTTCTTTTTGAGACGGAGTCTCGCTCTGTCGCCCTGTCGCCTGGGCTGGAGTGCAGTGGCACAGTCTCGGCTCACTGCAAACCCCACCTCCTGGGTTCACATCATTCTGCTGCCTCAGCCTCCCAAGTAGCTGGGACTACAGACACCCGCCACAACGCCCGGCTAATTTTTTTGTGTTTTTAGTAGAGACAGGGTTTCACTGTTAGCCAGGATGGTCTCAGTCTCCTGACCTCGTGATCCACCCACCTCGGCCTCCCAGAGTGCTGGGATTACAGGCGTGAGCCACCGCGCCCGGCCGCATCATTGTTTTTTAATGGTTTCATAGTATTTCATAGTATGGCTATATTTATTTACATATATTTTTCCCATTTGTATAAAGTTCAGGTTTATCCATCGTTGCTTTGTGTTTCAGTCACTGGTTAGATTAAACTTCTTTTCCTGATATGTTAACTATTTTGAACTTCTTTTGTATATTGTTTGTTCTTGCCCTGTTCGTATTTTATTTAAAAAGAACAAATAATTTTCTCCAAGTCTGTTTGCTTTTCAGTTTTTTGAGGTGAAGAGAGGCATTACAAATAATGATCATTATGTCCTTTTCTTTCAGGTGTTTGTATCTCATTTCTTGTTTCTCTTTGCAATACTAGTAGGTTCTCTAGTACTTCAGGGATTCACACAATGAAGAATTTTTGAAAGAGCAGAAATTCCAGTTCTAAATGAATGATTTTGAGTTTAGGGTTCTACATAAAATGTCATTAGAAAATAAATGGCAAAGTTTTAAAAAGTAGATTAAAAGTAGTTTCCCATCCAAGTTTTCTGTTTGTCAGGAGGAGATGTTGAATTTTATCAGACCTTTTTCTAGCATTTCTTCCCTTCAAAATATAATCGTGTTATGTAATGTATATGTAGAGAGGTTCATTATACTATTCACTCTGCTTTTGTGTTTGTTGGAAATTTTCTGTGTAATAAAATAAATTTTAATGTAGTTGATCCTCATTATTCATGGACTGTGTATTCGCAAATTCACCTACTGGCTAAAATGTATTCATAACCCCAGAACACTTGCAGCACTTTCGTGGTCATTCTCAGTCATGCCAGACCTATACATGTGCAGAGTGGCAGAGTATTTGCATCATCCAGTACACACATTCCCAATTAAAGTCAAACACAGTAATGCTTTGCCTTCTTGTTTCAGCTCTCATATTGTAAATAAGTGTTCCTTTCACAGTCTCTTTAATGCCACATTTATGCCTTTTAAAAAAGGACTTTTAAAAACTTTGTGTGGGTACATAGTAGGTGTATATATTTATGAGGTACATGAAATATTTTCAAATAGGCATGCAATGTGTAATAATCACATCATAGAAAATTGGGTATGCATCCCCTCAAGCATTTATTCTTTGTGTTACATACAATCCAGTTATATTCTTTTAATTATTTTTGTTTTTTAAATTTTATTTTTTTTTTGAGACAAGGTCTGGCTCTATGGGCCAGGCTGGCGTGCAGCTGTGTAATCTCAACTCACTGCACCTGTGGCTCCCAGGCTCAAGCCATCCTCCCACAGCCTCCTGAGTAGCTGGGACTACAGGCACATGTCACCACACCCAGCTAATTTTTATTTTTTATTTTTTCATTTTTTTTGTAAAGATGGGGTTTTGCCATGTTGCCCAGACTGGTCTGAAACTCATGAGCTCCAGCTGTCTGTCCACCTCAGCCTCCCAAAGTGCTTGGATTACAGCTGTGAGCCACCACGACACCCAGTCATTCTTTTAGTTATTTTTAAATGTACAATTATGATTGGCTATAGTCCCCCTGTTCTGCTATCAAATACTAGGTCTTATTCATTCTATTTTTTTTTTTTTGGTACCCATTAATTTCCCCAGGACCCCCCGCCTTCAACCCCTATTACCCTTCCCAGCCTCTGGTAACTATCTTTCTATTCTCTATATCCATGAGTTCAATTGTTTTGATTTTTAGATCCCACAAGTAAGTGAGAATATGTGATGTTTGTCTTTCTGTGCCTGGCTTATTTCACTTAAAATGACCTCCAGTTCCATCTATGTTGTTGCAGATGATAGGATCTCATTCTTTTTTATGGCTGAATAGTACTCATTGTGTATATGTAGCACATTTTCTTTATCCATTCATCTGTTGTTAGATACTTAGGTTGCTTCCAAATCTTGGCTGTTGTGAATGCTGCTGCAGTAAACATGAGAGTGTAGATATCTCTTCCATACACTGATTTCCTTTCTTTTGGGTATATACCCAACAGTGAGATTTGCTGGATCATGTGGTAGTTCTATTTTTAGTTTTTTGAGGAACCCCCAAACTGTTCTACATAGTGATTGTACTAATTTACATTCCCACCAGCAGTGTACCAGGGTTGCCCTTCCTCCACATCCTCACCAGCATTTGTTATTTAACTTTTTGTTATAAGCTTTTTTAACTGGAGGGAGATGATACCTCATTGTAGTTTTGATTTGCATTCCTCTGAAGATCAGTGATGATGAGCACTTTTCCTATGCCTGTTTGCCATTTGTAGGTCTTCTTTTGAGAAATGTCTATTTAAATCTTTTGCCCATTTTAAAATTGTATTCGATTTTTTTCCTATAGAGTTGCTTGAGCTCCTTATGTATTCTGGTTAGTAATTCCTCGTCAGATGGGTAGTTTGTAAATACTTTCTCCCATTCTGTGGGTTGTCTCTTCACTTTGTTGATTGTTACCTTTACTGTGCAGAAGCTTTTTAACTTGATGTGATCCCCTTTGTCCATTTCTACTTCAGTTGCCTGTGCTTGTGGAGTATTACTCAAGAAATTTTTGCCCAGACCAGTGTCCTAGAGAGTTTCCCCAATGTTTTCTTGTATTAGTTTTATAGTTTGAAGTCTTAGATTTAGGTCTTCAATTCATTGTGATTTGATTTTTATATAAGGTAAGAGATGGGATCAAGTTTTAGTCTTTTGCATATGGATATCCAGTTTTCCCAGCACCGTTTATTGAAAAGACTGTATTTTCCCCGGTGTGTGCTATTGGCACCTTTGTCAAAAGTGAGTTTACTGTAGATGTGTAGATCTGCTTCTGGATTCTCTCTTCTGTTCCACTGGTCTGTGTGTCTGTTTTTATGCCAGTACCATGTTGTTTTTGGTTACTATAGCTCCGTAGTATAATTTGAAAGTAAGTAATGTGATTCCTCCAGTTTTATTATTTTTGCTCAGCATACCTTTGGCTATTCTAGGTCTTTTGTGATTTCATGTAAATTTTAGGATTTTTTTTTTCTATTTCTGTGGAGAATGTCATTGGTATTTTGATAGGGATTGCACTGAATATGTAGATTACTTTGAGTAGTATGGACATTTTAACAATGTTGATTGTTAACATCCATGAACATGGAATATCTTTCCATTTTTTTGTGTTTCTTCTTCAATTTCTTTCAATAATGTTCTATAGTTTTCAGAGATCTTTCACTTCTTTGGTTAATTCCTAGGTGTTTAATTTTATTTGTGGTTCTTGTATATGGGATTACTTTTTTTTATTTCTTTTTCACATTGTTCACTATTGGCATATAGAAATGCTACTGATGTTTATATGTTGATTTTGTATCCTTCAACTTTACTGGTTGCTGAATTTATCAGTTCTGATAGGTTTTTCTGGAGTCTTTAGGTTTTTCTAAATATAAGATCATAGCATCCACAAAAAAGGATAATTTTACTTCTTCCTTTCCAATTTGGATGCCCTTTATTTATTTCTCTTATCTGATTGCTCTAGCTAAGATTTCTAGTCCTACGTTGAATAACAGTGGTGAAAGTGAGCATCCTTGTCGTGTTTCAGATCTAAGAGAAAAGGATTTCAGTTTTTCCCCATTCAGTACAATACTAGCTGTGTATCTGTCATATATAGCTTTTATTAATGTTGAGGTGTGTTCCTTCTATGCCCAGTTTTTGGGGGGTTTTTATCATGAAGGGATTTGGACTTTATCAACTGCTTTTTTAGCATCAGTTGGAAATAGTCATATGGCTTTTGTCCTTCATCCTGTTGATACAATGTATTACATTGATTGATTTGTATATTTTGAACGTCCTTGCATCCCTGAGATAAATCCCACTTGGTCATGATGAATGATCTTTTTACTGTATTGTTGAATTTGGTTTGCTAGTATTTTGTTGAGGATTTTTGCATCAGTATTTATCAGATAGTGGTCTGTAGTTTTCTTTTTCTGATGTGTCTTTGGTTTTGGTGCCAGGGTAATACTGGCCTCTTAGAATGAGTTTGGAAGTATTTTCTCTTCCTGTGTTTTTTGGAACAGTTTGAGTAAGATTGGTGTGAGTCCTTTAAGTGTTTAGTAGAATTCAGCAGTAAAGCCATCAGGTCCTGGGCTTTTCTTTATTGGGAGACTTTTTATTACGGCTTTAATCTTGTTATTTGTTACTGGTCTGCTCAGGTTTTGGATTTCTTCATGGTTCAATCTTGGTAGGTTGTATGTGTCTAGAAATGTCTTCTAGATTTTCCAACTTACTGGCATATAGTTGCTCATAGTAGCCACTAATCTTTTGAATTTCTGTGGTATCATCTGTTGTAATGTCTCCTTTTTCATCTCTAATTTTATTTATTTAGGTCTTTTCTCTTTTTTCCTTAGTCTGGCTAAAAGCTTATCAGTTTTGTTTATCTTTTCAAAAAACCAACTTTTTGTTTCATTGATCTTTTATATTGTTTCCTTTATTTCAAATTCGTTTATTTCTGCTCTGATCTTTATTATTTCTTCTTCTAATTTTGGGTTCAGCTTGTACTTTTCTAGTTCTTTAAGATGCATTGTTAGGTTATTTGAGGTTCTTTTTTTAGGTAGATACTTATAGGTATAATTTTCCTCTTAGTACAGCTTTCACCGTATCCCTTATGTTTTGGCATGTTGTTTCCATTATCATTTGTTTCAAGAAATTTTTTGATTTCCGTAATTTCTTCATTGACCCACTGGTCATCCCAGAGCATATTGTTTCATTTCCATGTGTTTATATAGTTTCCAGAATTTCTCATTATTGATTTGTAGTGTTATTCTGTTGTGGTCCAAGAAGATGCTTAATGGGTTTTTTTTTTTTTTTGAGACAGGGTCTCACTATGTTGCCCAGGCTAGAGTACAGTGGTTATTCACAGGTGTGATTGTAGCGCACTGCAGCCTCCAACTCTTGGCCTCATACAATCTTCCTGCCTCACCCTCCCAAGTAACTGCGACTATAGTTATGCACCACTGTGCCCAGCTTGCTTTTGCCTTTTAAATTGGCCCCCAAGTATGGTTCTCAAATGTTTCTAAAGTTCGCAAGCACAAGAAGACTGTGCTGTTCCCTTAAGGAGAAAATACCTGTGTTTAGATATGCTTTGTTTAGGCATGAGTTACAGTGCCCTTGTTCATGAGTTAAGTGTTAATGACTCAACAATATATATTAAGGTATCTTTAAACAGAAACACACACAAAAGAAGGTTATGTATTAATCAGTTGGCAAAAATATTGTGACCATAAGCGTGAAGAAACCTAACCTTAAACTTCCCTCAGGAGCAATGATTCAGTATGCCCTAATTCAGTATTGTGGCAGCTTTACAGAGCATAACTTCTATAAATAACAAGAATCAACTTTATGTAATTGTAGTGATTGACAATAATATATTTTATAACGTTGAAGCATTTTTAGATTCTTTGAATAAACTCAATTGCGGGTGGCTTTTTTTTAGTATAGTGCTTGTTTAACTTACTTTTTGTGGAATTTTGCATTTATAATCTGGTCTTCATAAATTTTAACTGGAAAATTCTATTCTATTTTTAAGTTATAATACTTAATGTAAGTTACTCAAATAATACATTAATACTTGCATATGAATCTTTAAAAGAATACAGAAATAATGATACTCCCTTTTTTCTTCTATGCTACCTATCCTCTGCCCCAACCTTTTCTATTCATTCTTTTTTTTATTATTCATTCTTAATTTGTTCAGTGTCTTTCCAAATCTTTGTAATGTACATATGTGCATGTACTCACCCACACACACAGTTTGTTTTATTTTGGGTGTGTGTATGTTTAATATGTCTTGTTATACTTTACATATTTTTTTTCAACTTTTTAAAATAATTAACAGTGTTTCTTGGAAACCCTTCCATGGTAACTAGTTATAGATCTACACGAGGTAGTATTTCTACAAGATGGGTATATAGAAATGAGATTGCTGGGTTAAAGGGCATGCATATGCTTTTTTTTTTTGAGATGGAGTCTCGCTGTGTCGCCCAGGCTGGAGTGCAGTGGTGCGATCTCGGCTCACTGCAAGCTCCGCCTCCTGGGTTTGCACCATTCTCCTACCTCAGCCTCCCAAGTAGCTGGGACTACAGGCGCCCACCACCACGCCTGGCTAATTTTTTGTATTTTTAGTAGAGATGGGATTTCACCGTGTTAGCCAGGGTGGTCTCAATCTCCTGACCTCGTGATCCGCCCGCCTCGCCCTCCCAAAGTGCTGGGATTACAAGTGTGAGCCACCGTGCCAGGCCTGCATATGCATTTTTAAAATTTCTAATACTAGATCGTCCTCCCAAGAGGTTGTATTCAAATAAATTCCCACAGGTATGTCACAGTACCACTTTCTCCACATCGTTGCTGCCATGGTTTCATTATTTTTCCCCTGCAAAACTCATATTGAAACTTAATCCTGGTCAGGCACAGTGACTCACATGTGTAATCCCAGCACCTTCAGAGGCTGAGGCAGGGCAGATCACTTGAACCCAGGAGTTCAAGACCAGCCTGGCCAACATGGTAAAACCCCATCTCTACTAAAAATATAAAAAATAGCTGGGCATCACGGCACACGCCTGTAATCCCAGCTACCCGGGAGTCTGAGGCATGAGAATCACTTGAACCCAGGGGGCGGAGGTTGCAGTGAGCTGAAATCACACCACTGCACTCCAACCTGGGCAACAGAGTAAGACTCTGTCTCAAAAAAAAAAAAAAAAAGCTTAATCCCCAGTGTGGCATTGTTAAAAGGTGAGGCCTTTAAGAGGTGATTGGGTCATGAGGGCTCTACCCCCATGAATGGATTATCACAGGAGTGGCATTAGTGACTTTATAAGGAGACCTAAACTAGCACACTCAGCTTCTCACCTTGATGCCTTCTGCCACCTTAGGACTCTGCAGAGTCCCCACCAGCAAGAAGGCACTTACAAGTTGTGTCCCTTCAATTTTGGACTTCCCAGTCTCCAGAATTTTAAAAAAATAAGTTTGTTTCCAATTTCAAATACTCTGTTATAAGCAACAGAAAACGTACTGAGACACTTGTCAGTAGTGATTGTCAGTGTTTTTTATTTCTGCCAATGTAGATTATTTATTTTTTGAAACAGAGTCTCGCTCTGTTGCCCAGGCTGGAGTGCAGTGGTACGATCTCAGCTCACTGCAACCTCCACCTGCCGGGTTCAAGTGATTCTCCTGCCTTAGCCTCCCAAGTAGCTGGCTGGGACTACAAGTGCGCATCACCACATCCAGCTAATTTTTATATTTTTAGTAGAGTCGGGGTTTCACCATTTTGGCCAGGCTGGTCTCAAACTCCTGACCTCAGGTGATCCGCCCACCTTGGCCTCCCACAGTGCTGGGATTACAGACGTGAGCCACTGCCCCTGGCTGTAGATTGTGTTTAAGAATAAAATCTTGTGCTCTGAATTTGCAAAAACCCTGATTGCTAGTACCCTCTTCTTGCTATATCTTATGTACGAAAAATCGTATCAATAAATACGACTTACTTGGGATCGTTTGTGTGCTTTAACCCCAGGAGTAATAACATATTAAAGCTGGGCTTGAAGGAACAACTCATAGTGGCAATTTCTAGTAGAGCAAAGCCCTGAGAAACTATGAATAAGGAAATGGAAGTGTCAAAATCCTAGTGTCAAAAGTATGACAGTTAGAATCCTGTAATGCAAAAATAAGAGTCTCTTCATATAAAAAAGCAAAACAAGAAAAGCCCGTATATGTTTTCCTTAAGGGCAGTGTTTCAGACATTTTTTAAAATGAAAATCAGATTTCTTATAGTAGGTTTATATATAACATCCCTGAAGTGAAGTGTTTTAAATAGGAGCAAGGAGAAATTTCTTACCTTAATGATATGCTTAAAATTAGTTTCTTTCAAGCGTGAAACATATAAGCATAAGTCTGCATATTGAAAGAGTAATTGGAATGTCTGTCATTCCTTTCAAATTTTATACATACCATATGGAAGGCACTGGCACAAAATAATTATTTCAACACTATTCTTCCTAAAAACTTACTTACACTTCCAAAATCAACTTAAATCTATGCAGGAACATTACAGGGGAAACAATAAGTGGAAAATACATCAGAACGTTTAGATCTTTGTTGTTTTAATCCCTAATTGATTAATACAAATGATGAAGGAAAATATTAAGATTGGGTATTAGGAAGTTAAGGTACATTATCTAAATAATGAATCCAGGGGGCTTAGCAAGCTAAAAGTCAGCAGGAAGAGATGAAAACATAGGATTGCCTCACATCTTTGATAACCTGGTTCTCCCATGAAGGCCTATTTCGTTGCTGAGCCATCACCATATTGGAGCTGAGAAGAAACTTTTTGTCCTAACTACCTACCATGTTTGTTCTTCAGCTCAGAAATAAAGACTTCATGAGAAAAAATTTCTAACTTTACATTTTTCTAAAACACTACATCCATATAAATTTAAGAAATAAACTGCTTCTTCTAAAAACTTAATCAAAATGCAGCACAAAGTTTTAAGTGTTAAGAATTTAAATTTAAAATATCAAAAGATAGACCAGGCTTGTAATCCCAACACTTTGGGAGGCTGAGGCAGGTGGATCACTTGAAGTCAGGAGTTAGAAACCAGCCTGACCAACATGGCGAAACTCCATCTCTACTAAAAAAAAAAACAAAAATTAGTTAGGCATGGTGGTACACGCTTGTAATCCCAGCTACTCGAGAGACTGAGGCAGGAGAATCACTTGAACCCAGGAGGCAGAGGTTGCAGTGATCGTGCCATTACTCTCCAGCCTGGACAACAGAGCAAGACTCTGTCTCAACAAAACAAAACAAAAACAAATAAAATATCAAAAGATAGTTCATTCAGCTGTTTTGAACACTGACTTTGTTTTCTATAAGCTGTCTTTTGTATTGGAAAGTTCCAAGAAGAAAGATTAATAATATTTAGCAGTTGATTAATCTGCCCTCTAAAGTTCATATACCAGCTTTTGAAGTGAGAACTTTTTACTAAACTGAGGAATTATATATTTGCTTCTTAAAATAAAAAGTAATTTATGGGTATGGTAAAAATAAAAATTCCAGTAGTAGAAAAAGATATGGAAATAGAGGTCTCACAATTCTCCTCCATCTCACCACAGTCTCTTCCCTGCAAAATAGCCACTGTTTTTTCTTGTGTGTTCTTGCAGAAAAAAAATATATACATATACATTTACAGACAGACAAAATATACATACAGATATGACCATATTTTTTGTTTTTTAAATTTGCACAAAAAGGATCATGTACACACTGCTCCTATTTATCTCTCAGCATGTGGGAGGTAGTGCCTTGTAAAACATAAGCTAATCATGCAGTACAATCTGTCACCAACCAGAGCCAAAGAAAGAACAGTTTTGTTTCCTAATAAGATAATAAGAGCTTGGTCTCAAAAGTACTTCATAGAGAAGTAGTCTGAGTGGGCAGTTCTATTTACCAGGAAGCCAGTACTGATTGTTTGTTTGTTTGAGTCCTTTAAAAATCATTTTAAGTGGACCATCAAGGTTCTTGTATTTGAAAGTGCTTTGAACGTAGAAAGCTTGGGGACCATAGCATTAGTCACAAGTAGTTCTGTTTCAATTTTCTTAACATATATTCTAAGAAATGTATTTATTGAGTCAAAGATAACGTTTTTAAGCCTTTTAATGCTTATTGCCAAATTGTTCTCTAGAAGCATTACGCAAGTTTACCCTGCCTTCAGCAAGTTATAAAGGAACAGTTTTACGATTTTAATTCTCCCAAGCATTGAGTAATAATTTGATTTTGTATTTTGTATTTTTTTAATCTTTGCTCATTTGAGAGGTAAATAATCTGTCGTTGTTTGCTTCAACTTGCATTACTTGCATTACCAGTAACATTTTTTTCCTTATACTGTATTTACTTACTATGGTTTTTTTCTTTCTCCTTCAGATTATCTGTTTTGGTCTATTGCCTGTTTATCTATTGGGATCTCAGTGTTCTTTTCTCATAAATCTTTAAGATCCTTATATATTAAAAAGATTAACTTATATAGGTTATATGCTGTTCAGCACTTATTTTTTCTCAGTGTTATTGTTCCTTTGATTTATTTTTGTATATAGATGTTCTTTCATTCTTTTTTTTTTTTTGAGACGGAGTCTTGCTCTGTCACCCAGGCTGGATGGAGTGCAGTGGCGCGATCTCGGCTCACTGCAAGCTCCGCCTCCCGGGTTCACGCCATTCTCCTGCCTCAGAGTAGCTGGGACTACAGGCGCCTGCCACCACTCCCGGCTAATTTTTTGTATTTTTAGTAGAGACGGGGTTTCACCGTGATCTCGATCTCCTGACCTCGTGATCCGCCCACCTCGACCTCCCAAAGTGCTGGGATTACAAGCGTGAGCCACCGCGCCCAGCCAAGTTCTCCCTTCTTCCGTGATATAGTTTAATATTCAGTTCCATTTTTTACTCTGTTTTTGTATTCGTTGGGGTGTTTATTTAAATTTTGTAATCTCCTGAATTCTGTTTAGAATTAGGATCTCCTTTATCTAATAGGCTCTATTATCAATTTTTTCTTATGTTCTATTGATCTGGTTATTTTTGTACTGGCACACTTTCACATACTGTATAGGTTTTTATAAAACAATATGCTCATAGACTGTTCTCACTACTTCATTCCCTTCCTCCCCCATCTGTTGCCTTTTTTTATAAGAAAAATTTTTTGGAATTTAATAAGCACGATCTGCCCACCTCAGCCTCCCAAAGTGCTGGGATTACAGATGTGAGCCACCATGACTGGCCTTCACTTCACTTATAACCATTGATTTTATTTCTTTTCTCTAGCAGGCATGCGAATCTTAGGAGGTACATAACTCCTATGTTCAGCTGCCTAAGACTTCCCAGGTTCTACTTACTGCTTGTGTTTAATTTTGAACTTGGCCAAAATTTCCTTTCAGCCCTTACCTTTCTTCTGTACCTACCTCTGAGTGTATAGTTCTCTTAAAAAATTTTTATTCTGATTAGAAAAGTAGTGCATATTTATTGTAGAAAGTTCAGAAAATACAGAAAAATACAGGGACAGAACAATTTCCTATAATTTCACCATTCATTGGTAGCCACATTTTGGTGGTTTTTTTCCCTGTATGATCAATCTTAATATACTTCTTACACAAACAAAATTGGGACTACACGTTACATATGGTTTTATCACTTTTTCCTCATGTAAGAGTCTATCATGATTTTCTAACAAATATTTACGTTTGTGTTCCCAGCGCCCTGCATACTTTTTGTATATAGTCATCCACCTGCGAAATAGGAATGATAATCAATCATCAAATAAGTAGTCAGTGGTAGTGGTGTTACTAATAATAGTCATTAAGGCCGGGCACAGTGGCTCACGCCTGTAATCCCAGCACTTTGGGAGGCCAAGGCAGGTGGATCACCTGAGGTCACGAGTTCAAGACCAGCCTGACCAATATGGTGAAGCCCCCGTCTCTACTACAAATACAAAAATTAGCCAGGTGTGGTGGCGGACACTTGTAGCCCCAGCTACTCGGGAGGCTGAGACAGGAGAATTGCTTGAACCCAGGAGGTGGAGGTTGCAGTGAGCCGAGATTATGCCATTGCATTCCAGCCTGGGCAACAGAGCGAGACGCCATCTCAAAAAAAAAAAAAAAAAAAAAGTCATTAATAGGCCGGGCGCAATGGCTCACGCCTGTAATCCCAGCACTTTGGGAGGCTGAGGCGGGTGGATCACCTGAGGTCAGGAGTTCGAGACCAACCTGGCCAACATGGTGAAATCCCATCTCTGCTAAAAATACAAAAATTAGCTAGGCCTGGTGGCATGTGCCTGTAATCCCAGCTACGCAAGAGGCTGAGGCAGGAGAATTGCTTGAACCCAGGAGGCAGAGGTTGCAGTGAGCTGAGATAGCACCATTGGACTTCAGCCTCGGCAACAAGAGCGAAGCTCCATCTCAAAAAAAAAAAAAAAAGTCATTAATAGTTAACATTAATTGGGCTCCATCTCAACTTTAAACATATTATAAAATCCTCATGATTATGGAAGAAAACCCCATGACTGTTACCGTCTTATTTTCCAGATGAAGAACTGAGATATAAAGTGGTTTAATAATTTTCCCACAGGCCCCTTCATAGGAAGTGATAGGATATGATACCAGGCCTTTTGATTTCAAAGCTTTTACTTTTTTTTCTACCAGACACTTACACTAATTGTTACCCCCTAGTGCTGACCCATAGACTTATCCTGTGCTCACCCTTTGTAAGTCCTTTAGAGTTCTCCATTCTTTCTCCAGGGTCTTTGTGTAGCACTGAAATTCATCACTGGACAGCTTTGTGAGGCAGCTAGGTTGGTGCTGCTTCTGTCTCGACTATTAGAGTAGGTAATATACTCTGACTACATTATGGCTTAGCCTAGCACTGTCGTGTGCACATTACCTTCCATTTCACAGTAACATACTTTTCTAAGTGGGGTAACATGTGGCTGTGGTTTCAGTAGTAGTTCCTAGGAAAATGTTATTTTTATTCATCTGCAAGTTTCTCTGTGGTAATAACCTTTGTCCATCCAGTATTTTAAAATTCCTTTGAATTTGTTTTGTGTATTAATACAACTTCGTTTTTTAGGATTTTACTTTGTGACTGGATCATCCTCCAAAGGAAAAGGGAAAATTAAGAGTGTTTTTTTAGTGGTTAAAAATCTGCCAATCATATATGACTCTAAAGTCAATAGATTATGTCTGTGTTGACACTTTGTTTGCAACCTGTCTTTTTTAACTTGTGATTGCTATCTGATTTGCATTTCAAAATACTGTATGTTAAAAGTAGTAACTGTAAGTCTGCTTGCATTTTTGCTTTCCTTTTTCTTTCTTTTTTTGGTTAAGGCCCATTCTAAATGTAAAATATAATGCTCAGTTTAAAAAACAAAATCTTCTTGTGATGTTTTACAAAACAATCTGATGTGAAAAGTGGTCTTGGAGAGATTAACCCCTCTTTTACGAAGAAGTAATTTCCCAGAATTTGATCAGAGACTTAAGAAGGATCTGCTTTGGAGGAAAAAGGGATGTCACAAGGATACATAATAACTGAAATATATTATGAATAATGTTTTTCAGAAGGTTAAGAATAACGAGTGACAGTTCTTTATCAAAGGAGGAGGAATAAAGAGGCCCAGGATATGTAAAAATAAAACTGGTTGTAGGGCTTGAAGAAAATGATCTTTAATAGACAATATAAGTTATTTGGAGTAAAAAAAATGCAAGACTCATAAAATATGAAGGACTAGGAAGATGTTAAAGGAAAAATGAAGAACGTAGAACATGAAAGGCACTAGCCTGTCAATTTAAATGCTCTTTAAAATGTACTTTGGTAGGAAGAAACTCTGTAGATGGACCACCCCCATAGAATGTTTGTGTCCTTGTTTTTAAGGGCTGTGTAGCACTTTTGTGGTTGCAGTATTGAAACTTCCATAGTAGTACAGTGCCTTTGCATGTAGAATATACTAACTATTGAATGAATTTTGAAAGTGATCTCAAGTTACTTGAAATTTGTTTAATAAATCAATGCAATGACAAAATAATTTTCTTGATTTAGAAGTTTTTTTGAAATTGGCGATTTGCCTGTGTTCTTACAACAAACAAGTTGAAAGCGTTACTTGTTACTCATCATAGGAACTTGAGTTTCTTTAAGGGTTGTCAGTTGAGTATGAGTATTTTGGCTGTGGAAGCCAAATGGATAGTGTACACATGTGTGCGTGCCTGATGAGTATAGTAAATTTTGGCCCACTTTTAAAGTCGAGAGCATTTTCCTTCTTTGTAAAACCTGAAGTTGCATGTCCTTAATACATTTGTGTTCTTTCTGTCTTTTTCAGGGAAACAGTGCTTCTTAGTCCTACGTCAGCAGCAGTTTAATGTCCAGGCCCTTGTGGCGGTGGGAGACCATGCAAGCAAGCAGATGGTTAAATTTGCTGCCAAGTAAGTAAGCAATTATATCCTGTTGTCAGAGTAAACAATGGTGGGAACCAAGACTCCCAGGGGTTTGGAATATTTTCATACATTAACATCAATGCTTCGTTTGTTTAAAAATGTAGTTATTTAAATTGTCAGTTCAGTGTTGCTGAATACATTAAACTTACAAAAGAGAAAATATGGAGCACAGGCTTAAAATTCATTTGGAACTGCTGAAGCAGCACTCTCTACAGACAAGTCACATTTACTTTCAAGTAGAGTAACAAAAAGCCTGGCAGCCTCAACATAGCAGAGCAACTTTATTTTGTTGTGTTTGTTGAGCTTCATTTCCTCCCTCCTTCCCTCCCTCCCCCAGTTTGAGATTTGCATATTGAGCAACAAGTTTTCTAACCAAAAAATAAAAGTATATAAAATAAAAGAATGTAGTTTGGCAAATGATTTCCTCCAGAAGGAAGTAAAACAAATGTTTTACAACTTTTAGCTTTGACACCAAAAGGGTTTAGGAGAAAAAAGGTGAAACTTGCTTTTTCCTCCTGTAAAAGTCTGGGCTGTCTGGCTCAGAGTTCCCGTAGAAGCAGCACATTGTTTTGTTCAGCTTGCAGGAGGCGGATATAGAGATAGAAGTGTGGTTGTGTGTGCAGTGGCTCTAAGGTGATGAGAGCTGTTTTACTTGGTAGTGGTGATGTGGCTAATTTTGTTTCATGTTTTTTTCAATTTCATCAGAATTTTATTTCCATGATAATGATCTCAGAAAACATGAGAAAATGGATGGTCTTTGTGTTTTAAGTAATAAAGTAATTTCATAGGTGTAAGTGTTTTTTAAAAGAAAGAATTCAGTCAGAGTAAATGATATATTTTTTCTATTGATTTTTGTAAATGTTTGCTTTTTAGATGCATGCTTTCTAAGAATGAGTTAATACAGATGGAATTATGAATTTTAGAATTGGAAAGAAACTTAAAAATTATCTAATTCAATATCCTAATTTAGCTTTCAGCTCTCCCTGACCTTCTAGCACAATGTTATACATATAGAGGATGCTCAGCAGCTGGTTTTGGTTTAGATATTTATTTATCAAATTACATCATAGTAATACCTGCCCTCAGATTTAAGGACTTAAGTGCTATGAATTATATCAATTCATTGATGCGATCAGTAGTATTTTAATACTATTAGTACAGTAGCCCCACCTCTCCTTATCTCCCTGTCGTGCTGCCCAGAGATGACCACTTTTCTTCTACGTGTGTCTTCTGGTAATTGGGTTTGCTTGTTTCATCTCCTGGTTAAGAGTGTGTGCTTGTGGGGTGCATTTGTCTTCTAGCCTTTTAAGGTTAGTGTGTATCCTATGAAGTCAAACATAAATGAGCTTGGTCCCTAGAAATTTTATCTGCACAGAGAACCTTCTATAAAAGAAAAAAAGATGGTCCTGGAAACCACAGACGTAGATGCTAAATTCTATTACATATACTGAAAAATACGGGAAAAAAGTTAACCTCAAATCAACAAACAACTTTTGTTTTTTGTATAATAATTTGGTTTTGAAAACTACTACATGAAGCTGACGGTTACATAGAGAATATATTTTTCCATTAAACTGCATTATAACCTCAGTGTTACATTCCTAAAGCTTCCAGTGGAAAAGCCTTTTGAAAATCCCACTTACCCACAATATTCAGTGAGAGGCACTCTACTGACAAGTGGACAGTTAATCCATGTGATGTGTTTAGAAGCAGACACATTAAAGTACTCCACAAATAAGTTATTCCCATTATTTTGGATCTTCTCAGAAACTCCTGGGACTTGACTAAGTAATAGCGATTGACTATGTCAGATGTCAACCATAGCTTAATAGCTAAAAGAGCTACTTTCAAATGGTCTCCCAAACAGAACTTAGTTCACTAATGCCCTCATAAAATTAAAGAACATCTTTTTATCATTATTTTATTAAAGGGTTTCATCCAAATGGGATGATATGGGATGATATACAGGTGATCTTTCTTTTTTTGTTGTTTGTTTGTTTGTTTGTTTGAGACAGAGTTTCACTCTTGTTGCCCAGGCTGGAGCTGGAGTGCAATGGCGTGGTCTCTGCTCATCGCAACCTCCTCCTACCCGGTTCAAGCAATTCTCCTGCCTCAGCCTCCCCAGTAGCTGGGATTACAGGCATGTGCCACCATGCCCAGCTACTTTTGTATTTTTAGTAGAGACGGAATTTCTCCATGTTAGTCAGGCTGGTCTCGAACTCCTGACCTCAGGTGATCTGTCCGCCTTGGCCGCCCAAAGTGCTGGGATTACAGGCATGAGCCACCGCGCCCGGCCATGGGTGATCTTTCTTGTAGACAAGGGAAGAATATAGGTAATTTAGCCTAGATTTTTTAATTCCTGAAGTGGAACTCCATAAAGATCTAGATGCAGTTCAGGCTTAACTAAATTGTGACTTGATTTTTTTTTTTTTTTAAGCAAAGAACATGCAGCTATTTTTAGTCTCTTTAAAAAATGGACTTTATATAAAGTAGCAATGTGTGGGAAAAGGTTGAGCTGTTCCAAATTATAAACCTTGTCACTGGTTATATGTAAGTGAATGGAGCCAATTTTATACAATAGGTTCAACATGTGGTACATAGATAACTATTATTAAACTTTTGGCACTAGTATGTTAAGGAATCGAGCCTGAATAATTACCAGTAGGTGGGTTAATGGCTTTTGCTATCTTGTGAAAAAGGAAAATTCTTATGGCTAAGACTCGTTGGCAAAACATGATGTGTTTTTAGGTTTTGTAGTTAGTTAAGATAATTTTCTTAGGAACATGATTTTATGTTCCAGATGGGTCAGTCAGTTTGTCCTTTCTGTGTGATGTAACCTATACTTCTAAGATAGTTCAGAAATCCTGATCCTTCTTGGTAGAAGAAGTCCACTTTTAGACTTCAGCAAGAACTTTTTAGAACTTTATTAGGGAAAAGAAATATGGGATTTTTCTTCGTCTTTTAAAATCCTTTTCCTAAAAATTGTTAACTGTGTTTTATCTAAAATGGGTATGCGCTAAAATTGTGAAAGCAAAAATTAAGGTAGCTTTCATATGTTTATCTCTGAGGTCACTTGTTTAGGCAGTACCATTTGTTGAACTGATACTTCTAAAAACAAAAATCTAAGGTGTAAGGTTATTATTGAATCATAAATAGCAATAAAAAGAAATTCCTCTATTTGTTATTAACAGATTAAAAGAAAGAAATTTTATAACCTGCTGTTGTCTAACTATATTCACTGTGGTTTTTAGTATTGTTATTCACTAACTGTATTCATTATTGTTGTACCAAACTGCAGAAACCTTAAGTTCACTTGGACTTTCTGTGTTTTTGTTGTTGTTGTTTTGAGTTGGAGTTTTGCTCGTTTCCCAGGCTGGAGTGCAGTGGTGTGGTCTCAGCTCATTGCGACCTCCGCCTCCCGGGTTCAAGTGATTCTCCTGCCTCTCAGCCTCCTAAGTAACTGGGATTACAGGTGCCCGCCACAATGCCTGGCTAATTTTTTGTTTTTTTTTTTTTGTTTTTTTTTTTTTTTTTTTGGACGGAGTCTCGCTCTGTCACCCAGGCTGGAGTGCGGTGGCGCGATCTCGGCTCACTGCAAGCTCCGCCTCCCGGGTTCACGCCATTCTCCTGCCTCAGCCTCTCCGAGTAGCTAGGACTACAGGCACCCGCCACCACGCCCGGCTAATTTTTTGTATTTTTAGTAGAGACGGGGTTTCACCGTGGTCTCGATCTCCTGACCTCGTGATCCGCCCGCCTCGGCCTCCCAAAGTGCTGGGATTACAAGTGTGAGCCACCGCGCCCGGCCCAATTTTTTGTATTTTTAGTAGAGATGGGGTTTCACCATGTTGGTTGGTACCAAACTGGTCTTGAACTCCTGACCTCAGGTAATCCACCCGCCTCGGCCTCCCAAAGTGTTGGGATTACAGGCGTGACTTTCTGTGTTTTTAAGCATGGAAGATAATTGAATTTTCTGATATGACACCAGAATGAAAGCAGTACTAAAATCTCTAAAACATTTGAGAGTAAAGTCTTAACGTTTGTCTCTCCACATGAGATTTTAAAGATATTTGGCTTCAATTTTTCTTGTCTGCTTTTAGTGTCGTTCTTTATATTTTCTGCCATGTTATTTGGTTTAGGACAAAATAGTCCAATCATTTATTAAGCTAATATTTATTGAAGGATACATGCCCTTTTTGCTCCCTCTTTAAGTTCACACTTGCCAGAAGTTTTATTTTCAGTGCTAGTTTATCTAAAATCTTTAATGGCTTCCTGCTTCCAACCATGTCCAAGATGAATCCTGCCTGTTGGTTCCCTCACTACAATGTTATTTCCCACTACTTCCCAGTACATACTCTTCAGATTGGGCAGACGCTCCATGCCTGCAGTGACCTGTCTTACTTCACTTCTCATTTTAAAGGTATTGGCTTTATTCATTAATCCTCATTCTTTGTCATTTCGCTTAACCGCATATCCTTCATTATCCTCATTGTTTGGTTTCTCTGTTCCTTTCTTAGGGATCCACATATATATTCTTAGGAGGCTGAGAATTATATATATTTACATACATGTATTATATATATTTAAAATTTTTAGTATACATTTTGATGATAATCTTAGAGCTACATTATTCCGTATCATCTTAAAGACAGATTTATAACTGAAAACTGCCATGTGAATCTAGTGCTCCATTAGCATTACTGTCTTATTTACAATTGCATTCATGCCAGCTGAAGCCAAATGATGTTCATATTCTGTACAAATGAAGGTTTCATAGTAGTTTGAATAGAGACACATGCTGAACGAGTTGGGTTACCAGGTAGTACTTGGTAATTTAGAGGAATTCTGAACTCAGAAAAGCGTGTACCATTCAAGCAGATATATTAAATTCTCTTTTTGTCTGTATAGGAGCAGCAGATCCCTAGTAGTATAACAGTTTGATGCAAGGAAAAATGTTTCTATTTCTAGTTCCAGTTAAGTTTCAGATATTTGATAATTCATTTGATACAAATTTTAATTAATGCAACATTAACTTTCACATAAGTAAGACAGTTTTATAAAATGATTGACTGATACTTTATTTAAATTGTCATTCTTAGATTATTCTTTGCAGAATTTTGGTTAATTATGAAGCTGAAATGTCCTGACTCTACCTCAAAGTTAATGTTTTAGGTAACTGAACAGGTATTCTTCCCATTACTAGTATTGAAGTCAGAATACAGAAATAAATTAATTATGGAACTGGCTCTGAGGCTACAAGCTTTATACAGTAAACCAAATGTCAGCAATTTAGTTTTAGTGAAACTAAAAATATTACTTACTAATTTGAATTTTGTTTTTATTTAAAAATTTATTTCTGTTTTAAAGTTAAGGGCTATAAGCATAAGCATTTACACTAGTTTGGTATTTGTAGGTCTTTAAGTAACATGACAGAACTTATTTGAGTGATTAATGGGGTTTGCTGACATTTTTTGTTCCACTAAAGAGAACCCATATAGTAGTTTTAGAACTGCTAGTCTGTGCCTTATTGAGTAGTGCATACTTCTCACCACGCTTATTTTAGACCCAAAATTCTTGGGATTTTAGTGAAGAAAAGTGAGTTCATAAAATAAGTTATCAGCTGGGCATGGTGGCTCATGCCTGTAATTCCAGCAATTTGGGAGGCCAAAATGGGCGGTTCACTTGAACCCAGTAGTTTGAGACCAGCCTGGCCAACATGGCAAAACCCCATCTCTACCAAAAGAAATGTTTTTAAATTAGTCGGCCAGGCGTGGTGGCTCATGCCTGTAACCCCAGTACTTTGGGAGGCCGAGGCTGGCAGATCACGAGGTCAGGAGATCAAGACCATCCTGGCTAACAAGGTGAAACCTCGTCTGTACTAAAAATACAAAAAATTAGCCGGGCATGGTGGCGGGCACATGTAGTCCCAGCTACTCGGGAGGCTGAGGCAGGAGAATCAGTTGAACCCAGGAGGCGAAGGTTGCAGTGAGCTAAGATTGTGCCACTGCCCCCAAGCCTGGGCGACAGAGTGAGACTCTGTCTCAAAAAAAAAAAAAAAAAAAAAAATTAGTAGGACATGGCTGCATGTACCTGTAGTCGCATCTACTCTGGAGGCTGAGGTGGGAGAATCACCTGAGCCCAGGAGATCCAGGCTGCAGTAAGCTGTGATTGTGCCACCGCAGTCCAGCTTGGGCAACAGAGCAAGATTCTGGCTTAAAAAATAAGTTATCACAGGTCGGGCCCGGTTGGTCAGACCTGTAATCCCAGCATTATGGAAGGCTGAGGTGGGTGTATCATCTGAGGTCAGGAGTTCAAGACCAACCTGGCCAACATGGTGAAACCCCGTCTCTACCAAAAATAAAAAAAATTAGCTAGGTGTGGTGGTAGGCGCCTGTAATCCCAGCTACTCGGGAAGCTGAGGCAGGAGAATTGCTGGAACCTGGAGAATGGAGGTTGCAGTGAGCCGAGATCACACCATTGCATTCCAGACTGGGTGACAGAGTAGGACTCCGTCTCAAAAAAAATAAATAAGTTATCATGATTTAAAGAATGATTTACATCTTTAATTTTTGCAAAGCACCAGTGGACAGATGGGTGTAATAGAGGTACAGAGAATGCAAGGATTTAGTTCCCTACTAACTAGTGACAGAGTCCCTCATTGACCAAACTCTCCTCAGATTCCTTTTGAAGAACTTTCTGCTCCAGTAAGCCTCCACTTTTTTACTTCATGTTTATGCTTGCATTGTTCAGTTTTAGTAAGAATCCTGCTGAGTTGCTTTAACTACAACCCCTGTCATCCCCCCTCAGTATCTGATCACCCGCCATAGCTAATTGGGTTCCTTCTCCTCCACTGTCCCTCAGGTGATGTCTGATCACCCTCGCCTGTCTTCAACAAGAATCCTGTTAGGTCACTTTAGCCAGCATCTTCCCTTTCTCCTGATGGCTCCTCTTAGTAATTTTCCATCCACTGACTCTGTGTTCCCATCTTTGGCACTAAGTTTCCACTTGCCAATGATGTATTCAAAGTTGAGCCCAGTTCTATACTCAGATCTCTTTTCCCCTATTGCAATAATCTTGAATAAAATTTGTTTTTACCACTTTAAGTATTGTCCATCTCTGGTTTTCCCTGACACAACCATGTGACTTCTTATATTATTTACTGTTTGCTTATCTTAGCTCATTCTTCAAAGCTAAGACGCTTATTCAAACACTTATTTCTACTTGCCTGAGAAATATAATATACAAGTCTGAGATCTAGTGTGGTACTAATTCACTATAATTGAAAGAAGTGCTTGACCTATAAATGAAGCTTATGCTTACCTTAGAATTGAAACATATGGCTGAGTGCGGTGGCTCACACTTATAATCCCAGCACTTTGGGAAGCAAAAGCGGGCAGATCACTTGAGCCCAGAAGTTCAAGACCAGCCTGGGCAATAGGGTGAAACATCATCTCTACAAAAAAGGTCAAAATAATTAGCCGGGTGTGGTGGTGTGAGCCTGTAGTCCTCAGCTACCTGGGAGGCGAAGGTTGCAGTGAGCCGAGATCATGCCAAGGCACTCCAGCCTGTGTGACAGAGCGAGACCCTGTCTAAAAAAAAAAAAGAAAGAAAAAGAAAAAAAAGATTTTTATTTTCAAAAGGTGGTTTTATTATTTTTTGAAGTACTTACCTAATTTACGTTTGTTCTTTTGATGCTGTTTTAATTAGCAAATACGTGGTTTCTTGTGTTTGGGCATTTTGCACTTCTTTGCCTCAGTGAATTGTACATTTAATTTATAACATTGAAGCATTTTGTGTTGGTGCATTATTTGAAGAACTGGTGTGTGACAACTTTATGGTATGCCTCTTTTCTAACTAATCTTTTATTACACCCCTGCAAAGATTTAAAAATTACTCATTTGAATGTGGGTGGTTATGTAGATCTGTAAGTATATTTATCATTGAGTATATAGTAAGATTTAACACATTATTTCTGACAACCAGAAAGCTAAAAAATTTATCGGTTTTGCTGAAAATCTTTAATAGTCAAGTTTCTGTGTTAAAAATTTTAGTAGTTTTTGATATAAGGATATATAAATATGCAAATGGAAAAACTATTAATGTACATAGTGTCTCTTTCACCATTATTGATTTTTTTTTTTTTTTGGTGGTGATGGTAATAAATGGAAATAGTTTAGAAAAATATGAGCCGGTGACTACCCAAAAATAAAATTTGGTCATCGCCCAGCCTCTACCAACTCCCAAGTTTATCCCTACTATTAACAACACAATCAGAATACATCAATATATAGGATTTCTGTTATATTTTAGGCCTTTATTGAGACTATCTAGTATAATGAAATACTTCAAGGTGCTTAAATCTGTGGTACCTAGAATGATGAGAAATAAAAGGTAACACTATTTGTATAAAGGTTATGCTGCCCATCTTCTGTCATCTTGGGTTTATTGATAGATTATGTGAATAATGATGGGCTACTCTTCCTCGACCTCCGTAGCAGGTGTCATGTATTTTTTAGATGAAAGGTCATGGAAAACCCATCCCCCACCACATACCAGACTCATTGCATGTGGAATGTTATTTTTAATATTTAAGAAGCTTAATCTGAAATTAAAAGTATATTAACTACACTTGCTTTATTTTGCCACCTTTCCAGTGTCTAGCATGGATTTTTATGCTTATTTGGATGCCTGTTCTCTGTTAGTCCCTGTACCAGACCCAAAAGTTACAGTACAGTGGTCACCAGCATCTTCCCCAGTTGATGTACAGGGGAAATAACAGGTTCACGTATAATAATAGCAATAATAACTGACTATTATTATATACTAAGCATGGAGCCACAAAGTGCCAGACTTTTTTCTCACTTGATCCACACGACAGCCCCATGATTTGTAAATACCGTTTTTGTCTTTTTTTGTTTTGGGGCGGGGAGGAGGTTGGTTCTGTTCTCTCCTCTCTTTGGTTTTGTTTTTGTTTTCAGATGAGGAAATCAGGGTGCGAAATATTAAGTGTCTTGACTAAGGTCTCTTAGATGCTGGACTCACACTCTAGTCTCTGTGTCATCTTGCCTCTCTGAAATTGTGTGTAATGGTGTTAGATCAAAACCCTCCACATTATAGCTCCGCTTAGAATAGTTTGTTAGCTAGACACTGCTCCCAGGGTATTACAAGTCAAAACTAAAGGGAAAAAAGTTTAGTTTAAAAAATAGAACTGGGCCAGGTGTGGTGACTCGTGTGTGTAATCCCAGCACTTTAGGAGGCTGAGGTAGGACGATCACTTGAGCCCAAGAGTTCAAGACCAACCTGGGCAACATGGCAAAACCCTGTCTCTACAAAAAAATAATTAAATAAATAAATAAAAATTAAAAATACATAAAAAGTGGATCTGATTATAAAGTAATAAAAAATATTTTTATGTTTGAGTGATAAATTCCTGCTAAAAATTCCAAAGGAGGAATTTATTTTTAACCATTAGTAACACTAATTAGTTTGTCTCTTCCACTGTAAAGCAGTAGCTGCCTTCTGAGGAATCACCCTATTGTTAAAAAGCATGCTCTAAAAATAAGGGGGAAGGACAGGGAGTTGGAACTTAGAGAGTTTCATGTTTTCAGTGACAGTTATTCTTCCTGAATAATCTCAATAATAAAAATTTTGATAGTTATAAACATAAAACCTAACACCACTAGAGGCAAATCTAATAATTAATTGCATCTACTTTTGCTTAGGCTTTGGGCTTTTTTTTCTTATCATTTTGCACCTTTGTATCACTCTCTTGAGAAATAAGGCACAAAGTCACTCAAAAAAGCAGCTGTGTGGTATATGCCACTGACGTTGAAAATAAAACCACAGACTCAGAATTTAAAATAAGAATTTATCTTTTACTAAGATTGTGGATGCAGGAAAGAATTGAAAGGATTTGGCTGGATAACTAATACTGTTCCTTAACACATCAAATTGCAGGCGCTTTGTTAGACACTTGTACCAACTAAAGTCCTTTCCTAGAATTGTTCCGTCAACAGCAAGGGAGAAGAGATCTTGGGACATTTAGGTATGGGTGTCATTTTAGATTAGCTTTTTGTAGAGTGTGCTAATGTACTATCAGTTCTGCTGTGTAACATATGCATTCCTAAAAATAACTGTCCTATGCAAATTTGTGCAATAAAAACCACAGTGTTTATGGAGAAAATGGGGTTAATGGTGTAACACTCAAAAACTTGATGTGGAGAAAGGGAACCCATCATACACTATTGGTGGGAATGTAAATTAGTATAGCCTCTATGGAAAACGGTATGGCGGCTCATGAGAAATTAAAAACAGAACTACCATATGATCCAGTAATCCCATTATGGGGTAATTATTCAAAGGAAATGAAATGATTATGTCAAAGAGAGATACATATTTGCACTCCAATATTTATTGCAGCACCATTCACCATAGCCGAGCTATGGATTCAATCTAAGTTTCCTTCAACAGATGAATGGATAAAGTGTGGGATGTATACACTCTGGAATACTATTCAGCCATAAAAAGTGAAATCTTGTCATTTGTGGCAACATAGATGAACCTGCGGAGCATTATGTTAAGTGGAATAAGCTGGACACAGAAACAAATACTGCGTGATCTCATGTGCTAAAGACGTTGATCACATAGATGTAGAGAGAATAGTTGGTGGGGGGCAGAGGGGGATGAGGGAGAGATTGGTCAGTCTGTTCAAAATTACAGATAGGAAGAAGAGTAAGATCTGGTGTTCTCTTGCACAGTAGGGTAACTATGTTTAACAATATTGTATATTTGAAAATAGCTAGAAGAGAGGATTTGGAAAGTTCTCATCACAAAGAAGTGATAAATGTTTGAGATGATAGAAATGCCAAATGCTCTGATTTGATTTTTATACAATGTGTACATATATGGAGACATCACACTGTACCTCATAAATATGTACAATTATGTGTCAATTTAAAAAAAAACTTCATTAATGGCATACTTTTTGAAAAGACGAGATGGAGTCTCACTCTTGTTGCCAAGGCTGGAGTGCAGTGGTGCAGTCTTGGCTTACTGCAACCTCTGCCTCCCAGATTCAAGTGATTCTCCTACCTCAGCCTCCTTGGTAGCTGGGTAAATTACAGGCGCCCACCACCACACCCAGCTAATTTTTGCATTTTTAGTAGAGACAGGGTTTCACCATGTTGGCCCACCTGGTCTTGAACTCCTGACCTCAGGTGATCCACCCGCCTCAGCCTCCCAGAGTGCAGGGACTACAGGCATGAGACACCACGCCCGGCCAGTAACCTAACTTCTTAAAGGTAACAGTTTTATACTCGTTGAATGGTTAAGAAATACATAAATACTACAATAAATGTAGCATTTTACCTTGAAAAAAATGGGCAGTTTGCTTGTGGAAGTGGGTATCAAAAGAAAGGCAGTTTGTAAGTTATTGTGAAGTGATGGAAGGAACAGTGTCTGAAATCAGAGGGAAAGTTGTAACACCAGATGTGGATGGGTCTGGCTCATAACATGAGTTACAAGTAGATGTTTAAGGTGTGTGCATTTTGTATATTCCTGCATGGCCGAGTGCACCCAAGTATTGTCTGCATTGACTGAGTGTTCTCACTGATGAAATCTGGCATAGGCAAAAGCAAAATTCTCATTATACTCAAATTATTCCCAAATGTGTCAACGATGTTGAAACAAATTCACATTTTCAAAACAAGCTTTAAAGCAAAACTGTACTCTTGAAAGTGACAACAGGGTTTGCTAGTGAATGGGTAAAACATGAATCTTATCTGTTTGCTTACTACTTATGTGTGGGGGTAAGGAAAATAATGAATTAGAAAATTACTGGTTTGAGAAACTAAGTGGAAATGACACCATTAATCTGGAATAAATTGCCAACATGGACTGAGAGTACACATGACCCACTCTTTGGAACTGAGATGGGCTCATCTTCCCATATAGCACTTGGCCAAATAAAGAGTAGACACCAAAGAGGAGTGAAGCTAGCCTCTTTAGCAAAGAAGAAAGGAACTCCATTGGGTAGGCAGCCAGTAGTGTCTCCTAAGCTTGACTATATCGGGTTAATTGAAGAGAAGTTCCAGGCTTTCGAGTTTGTAAAAAGCCCAACAGGTTGTTTTACCCAATAATCCTCTGATTATGATTTCCACCAATCTGCCTCCCCCAGGCGGCCTCATTTTCTGTTGGACCTCGTCAAGACTTCTAGTCTTTTTATCCATCTCCACATTCTCTCCCAGTCTTTTCAGCCTCCTCCTGACCTCATGTGGCCCCATGCTCCATTGCTGAAACTACTGTCTACACCTTTATCCACTGTTCCCCGCCCCTTTGTTTCTCTTGCCCCACAAACACCCTACAAACTCCCCTGTCCCAAAGACTCCTGATTCCATCATCTAACACCAGGCTAGAAGTATCCTGTGTGTTCATGGCATGACAACTGATTCCTATTCCTCAGCTGGGCCCACTAGTGTATATTCTACTTTATAATGAAAATAGAGGTTTATGGGCCGTGCCTGTATTTTCGTTGTTTCACTGACCTCTTCAGGATCTCATTCCTCTTTATCTCTTAGTTTCTAAGTATAATTGGAAAGGCAAAATTTGGAAAGCACTGTGAGTTCCATTGCTTAGTATTCTACCACCCTTCTGTTATTATTAAAAACAGTACATCACCAACATCTAAACCAATTCTAGTGGATTCTGTTGCTTAAATAAAACAAAAAGCTTTACTTAGAAACTTGAGGATCATTGAAGCATGAGATAATTCAGAAGAATATTTAGTTAGTAACACATTCTCTTTGGGAAGCTAGCAGCTCAGTTAGTGGACGAGCTAACTATTCTGCCAGAATCTCGTTTGGAAAATAGTATGGATAGAAATATGTCTGTGAGGAAAAGGCCATTTCTAATCTCCATTTAATTTTAATTCTGTCTTAGATCAGTTGTTATATATAAAATGCTTGGAGCTAGAGGAGTGCCTAAGGACTATTTGTTTATTTTCAAGATGTTTCGTTTCCATACTGCCCAAAGAGACTGGACATTAAAGCATGTGAACTCATACACAACAAATTGGGAGAAATAATAGTATTTATATGTTAATTCCATGAAGCCCTATATTTAACTCTATTCCCTCTGGCCATATACCAGGTGGAAAAAAGCAAGGACTCTGCTATTAAAAATATCAAATCAGATAGTTCCAGCTGGGGTTTCTTAATCATTTAAAAGGCAAAGTATGAGGTCACTTTTAATATCTTAAGTAGATAACGATCTTAGCATTTACTTTAGATATTAAATCTGAAGTGTTTATCTTTTGCCTTACTGGCTAGGCAATACTACTAGCAGTTTCTAGCTTTGGAGTATTTTCCTTAAAAGAAACATTGGAATTTAATATGGAGCCAACTATTTTGCCTCAAATTGTCTGTCTTAGGAATATCCAATTCATCAATAGAGTAATCTAAAAAGTTGATTCACTAATTGGATTTAAGTGCCACAGGACTCTTCACACATTATTTTAATCAATTTGTTGGAAAGATCAATTTTCTCATGGCTGAATGCATATAAAAATGAAGCAACTGAATGAGTTACGTAGGAAGGTTGGCACATCTAATTCCCTAGAAGTTCTAGGAACAGGTTCTTAATTATATATCTGAAATGGTTTGAGGTTTTTAAATGAAATTTGTCTAGAAGCAGGAAGATGCAATACCTATCTATCCAGGCCTGTATTTCTGGATCCCCATCTTATCTAATATTTAATAGTTGATCCTGAAGTTGAGATATTATCCCTTTTTTCTTTAAAAAATTTTTTTTTGTATGTGTGCCATTTTAAAGTAATTAACAGAATAGTTTGTGTTAGTTTTGGTTAAGTGTTATAAAGCCAGTTTTTTTTAAAGGAAGTCCTGGAGGCCTTTTTGTATTGACTGTTAGAGAGGACAGTGAGTGTAAACACAAGTTTTTAAAGTTTAAAGTTACAGTGCCCGCTATAAAGGACTACAATTAATGTGAAAAGTAGTTTTAAAGTTAAAATTTATATATCGCTGTTTGTGCTTATATAATACTTCCCACTCTCCCCAAACATAGAGGTATTTTGATTCTGAAAATAAGCCTTTTTTAGTACCATTATGTGTATACATATATATTTTATTTTATTTTTCTTCATATTAGTCATTGTGGTTAAATGATTTATTGGTAGCTGATGAGTCACAAGTATGTTTCTTATTCTCTAATGAGTCACCTAGCTACATACAAGTTTGTTTATTTTCTTTCCTTTCTAGATCTTTCACCTAAAACAGATGTTTTACTAGTTGGTAGGTTAAAATTTCAGTTTGCTACATTAACTTTTTTTTTTTTTGGAGACGGGAGACGGAGGCTCACTCTGTTGTCCAGGCTGGAATGCAGCGGCACAATCTTGACTCTGCAGCCTCTGCCTCCTGGGTTAAAGCAATTCTCTCTGCCTCAGCCTCCTGAGTATCTGGGACTACCGGCACACGCTACCACGCCCAGCTAAATTTTTTTTGTGTACTTTTAGTGGAGACGGGGTTTCACCATGTTGGCCAGGCTGCTTTCAAACTCCTGACCTCAAGTGATCCACCCGCCCTGGCCTCCCAAAGTGCTGAGATTACAGGCATGAGCCACGGCACCCAGCCTACATTAACTATTAGATCTGGAAAATACCAAAATAATACTCAGAAGAAGTCTCATTGATTTTTACAAACTTGTATTTAGCACGTGCCCTGGTCCAGGTGCTCTGCTGGGCTTGAGTATGCAAAGATTTATGTGTGTCATATATGTCTTAGGAGAAGCTTAATTTTGGGAGAGGGCAAGGGAGATAAACAACTGCATGCAGAGGCAGGGTATACAGGTGCTGTGGTAGGAGTGTATATTGTCTATAGTTGAAGCCCAAAGAGAGGTATGCATGTGGAACCCCTTGAGTATCCATGTGGATAAATTGATGAATGTAGGCGAGGCCATTATACTATTGTGTATTGCAACTCCTTGAACAGTTGCACCTACATTTTATACCTCTTTGTTGGAACAGGATATTTATCTGTCAGAGGAAAAATAGCTTCTATTTTCAGTCCTGTCCACTGCAACATCTGTATTGAAAATTTGGGTAATGCTAACTAAAGATCTGCTAAGGAAAAAAACGGGTCTAAAATCTGCTGTCAGAAATTTTCAGATCGTTTGTAGGATTAATTCTCCTTGGCTAAATATAACTTTGTATAAAACAATATGAAATTATTATTTAAAGATTTTGCTGAATTTCTACTAAGGTTGGCAACAACAGCAAAACATCGAGATACATCAGTGTTACTGGGGAAGGTAGTATGATTCCTGGACATTTGGGAAACTATTACTAAAGGGCCTATTAGTTTCAGGTTTTTTTGTTTGTTTGTTTTTTCACAGAAACTATAAAGCAATCTAGTAGCTCATGAGCTTCTAAGAGTGAAAATGTATTATTTCAGAGTGAGTTGATGATGCATTCTGAGATATTTAAATTTAGTTCTAATTTGTCAGTCTGTAACAGAACTGTCTAGTGCAATAATCATTAAATGATCTTATTAGCTATGTGATGGTAGTCTAATTACTTAACCTCGTAGAGTCTCAGTTTTCTCATCTGTAAAATGTTGATAATACCTACCGTGTAGGCCTTTGTGAAGCTCAAATGAGATAGTGTGTACCTAAAGCACTTCACACAGAACCTGGAACATAAAAGGGAATTGCTAAAGAGTTAACAGAAATAATACTTTAGGGATTTAGTTGTTAAATCTCTTTTCTCTTTTTTCTTTTTCTTTCTTTCTTTCCTTTTTTTTTTTTTTTCTGCGACGAAGTCTCGTTGTGTCACCCAGGCAGGAGTGCAGTGGCACAATCTCTGCTCACAGTAACCTCTGTCTCCTGGGTTCAAGCAATTCTCCTGCCTCAGCCTCCAGAGTAGCTGGGGCTACAGGGCCGCGCCACCACACCCGGCTAATTTTTTTGTATTTTTAGTAGAGACTGGGTTTCACCATGTTAGCCAGGCTGGTCTTAAACTCCTGACCTCAGGTCATCCACCCACCCGACCTCCCAAAAGTGCTGGGATTACAGGCATGAGCCACCGTGCCTGGCCTAAAATCACTTTCATTTGAGCTATAAAAATAAAAGTGTGTTTTCCAGGCATGGTGGCTCACGCCTGTAATCCCACCACTTTGGGAAGCAGAGGCACATGGATCACTTGAGCCCAGGAGTGCGAGACCATCCTGGGCAACATGATGAAACCCTGTCTCTACATAAAATACAGAAATTAGCCGGGCGTGGTGGCGCCTGCCTGTAGTCCCGGCTACTCAGGAGGCTGAGGTGGGAGGGTCACTTGAACCTAGGAGACGAGTTTGCAGTGAGTCGATCCCAGTGATTCTTCTCTATACTCTCAGGAGGACTTATCAGAGTCAAAACCTGACACTGGGAACCAGCAGCAAGAGATAAACTACTTTTTCTCCAGATTTATGTCTCCATTTATTTGCAAGATGGTGACCTCTTTGACTGGAGTTGTGTGCTGTTAAATATTTTTTCACCTATCTCCTATACAGAAATTACACCTTCACCCTTGGTTTTCAGATCATCTACAGTAGCCATTTCTCAGGGTTTATGATTCTTGTTCTCTACCCCAGTGCTCTCCAAAGTGTGATATGCTCAAGATTACCCATTGAGGGAAAGAAAATAATTCAACTTCCTTCATTCCGCCTACCCTTTCTTCCTTGCTTTTTTCTTTTATCTAAAAGAATGAGAATGAATTTGAGTTTTTCCAATAGTTAATTTATACATAAACACTGGACCCATAACTTGGATTGCTTCTCAGGAGGTCACATATCACCTATAGCATGAGAGGTTTCTGAAGGAAGATTGTGGGATTCCAATAATTAAAAGAAGCTAGCAGTGGTACCCTCATTCTCCTCTCTCCTCCCCTCTTTCTTCCCCTCCTCCCCTTTCCTCTCCTGTAGATATTATGCCATCTTCATATACAATGTCAGTTAAAATCATATAATTAGACTGTTTCTACAATCAGTAGAATTTTATTCTTCTACTGGCAGTAATGTACTCAAGTATTCCTGTCTCTCTTGTTTTGACTCTATTTTATACATACACATAAAACCCTCGGATAGTCTGACCCTTTTTCACAAATGGAACCTTTTTGATTTTAATGTTTTTTCTTCTGAATTCACTCATGTCTATAGTAAGATAAAAATAGATGTAGATACAGATGTAGCTGTATAGAGATAATAGAGCTAAATTGTCCAAAATCATGGAAGTTTTACTAATGTCTAAATAGGTTATGATTTTTAACAGCTGCAAATAATAAGGGGAAATACTGAGATTGGAAGGGTTAAAAAAATTAATTGTTCTCTATGTCTGATTAATCCTGCCTTCTTTCCCGTTGATTCAGTAGAACAATTTGTAATTGCAGAAATTTATAATAGCTTTGGCCCTAGCTTAAGAAATAGTTTGTGGTTTCAGAAGTTAATTTGTAAGTTGTTTAGTCCTGGAAACAATGTTCTAAGTGGTAGTTGTTTTCTAGACTAACTGATCTAATATTTTAGCACTCAGTACTATGGAATTAAAGTACTAAAGGTAGATATAGTTCCAGGTTTCAGGTCCTGGGTTAAAAGAGTCATCTGGTACTTTTGAATGAGAAAGAAGAGGAAATTTTTGTTTGCTTTAATTGGACCTACAGCCAGCCCTGGGCAGAGTTATCTTTGACTACATTCCACCTTCTTTCTAGAAGGATACTAGCATGACGCCCAATCCTTAAAAGTAAATGTGTTTGGGCCAGGCACAATGGCTCATGCCTGTAATCCCAGCAGTTTGGGAGGCCGAGGTGGGTGGATCACCTGAGGTCAGGAGTTCAAGACCACCCTGGCCAACACGGTGAAACCCTGTCTCTGCTAAAAATGCAAAAATTAGCCAGGCATGGTGGCACATGCCTGTGATCCCAGCTACTCAGGAGGCTGAGACAGGAGAATCACTTGAACCCAGGAGGCGGAGGTTGTGATGAGTCGAGATGGAGCCACTTCACTCCAGCCTGGGTGACAGAGACGAGACTCTGTCTAAAAAAAAAAAAAAAGTAGATGTGTTTGACTTGAGTTGGTTTGAAGAAGACTGTCTGATAATGGAAGGTGCAGAGGGCCAGCAAATGCCTTCTAATAGGAGTCAAAGGAGGTGAGATGAGGGGACCAAGGGGTCAGGGATATAGAAGAAAGGTAGCAGAGTGGACCTCTACTTGGGACAGGTCAGATTGCTTGATGAAGCAGTACATTGATCGATACAGAGGAGAAAACCTTCCTTGTGAAGATATGTGAGATAAGCAATAGAATTCTCACCAGGCCTGAATATACGCTCAGTTATCACATTTACTGGTAGGTGGCAGTCACATTGAAGGTAGATTCATTCAGTGACACTAGATTGCAAGTATTAGAAAGCCCTTATAACAGTCCGCTGGAGCCTCTTGATGCCTTCAAGCCTCAGAAAAGCCTTATCTTAGTTCACCAAGTACTTCTTTTGCCATAATAAATTCTGAGTTTCTTCAGTAGTCAAGATTTTAGCTAGGTGTTAGGTGATAGCCCCAGTGCAGGAGACTTACAAGAGTACAAGAGATATGCATGCTGTTGATTTTTTGTTTTTTTTTAAGTTAGTTGGTAACAGACATACAGGTTTCTAGGCAGTGTAGCCAAGTGAAATAAACAATTTTCTTTCTTAACTACTCTTCACGTATTATCCTCATTTTGATCCTTTTTCATTGAAATGGATTCTGGTGTTCTCTTATATAAAGTAAGTACTGTCTGGTTTCTGGAATGTCTAACTGCACCACAACTACTAAAGACCCAAATCCTCATCAGAATGAATAGAATTTTTCCATGAAAATTAAATCTTATCCTTTTCATCAACTATATTGTGATATACTTTGTCAGTACAAGAATATACACAAAAGTAAAACGGGTACATTTTGTATGGGAATCACCATTTTGGGTTATACATTTTCTTCCTTGGTTATGTACTAGTGATTAAAAAAAAATCATTGTGTTTAATAAGCTACTTTATAAATTTTGTATTTTAGAATTTCAGTGTCTGGTGTTCAGAATTCAAGTTATTATAAAAATAAGCTGTCCAGGAGATGCATTTATTTTACATTCATCATATATTAAACTTCATATAGGCATCCTTTTAAATGGGAGTACACAATCCAATAATCATAAATCCGATGACAGAGTATACTCAGAAACTAAAGGTAGTGAGGATTTAATTGCAAAACAGCACCCTAGTGTCCTCTTATTACCTTAAAATCTTTTCAGTTGACCTTCTTCTATTATTTAATTCCTTCACATACCAGTAATTGCATTTATTAAAGCCAGTATTTCTCATTATAGGAAATGCTGATCTTAGTGATTCTCAAAAATAGGGAGGGAAATGTTCTTTAATAAATAATTAAGACTTTTTACTACTTTTCCCAATTTGGTACTGGTTTTATTACCTTTTATGTCCAGAGTATTTTATAAGTGGTAACTAAATTATGGCATCTAAAAAATCATCTCTTCAAGGAATCTCACAAGGTATGCTACATAATAGCTTATTCTAAGTAGGTTAAATAGACTGGCTTTATCTCAAGTGGCTTACTATATTAAAGAAGAGTTTAACATATTCAGCTTTACTGCGGAAACACCAGGTGTTCTGACACCTCTGATGAGATGATTAAAGTTGGGAATTTTTTCTCTTGACAGCATCAACAAAGAGAGCATTGTGGATGTAGAAGGTGTTGTGAGAAAAGTGAATCAGAAAATTGGAAGCTGTACACAGCAAGATGTTGAGTTACATGTTCAGAAGGTAACTTTTTCCAAAATATAAAATCGCATATAGAAATAGATATGGGTTCTAATTGTTTTCATGTCAAATTTATATGTTCTTACTAATTAAAATTAATGTAAAATACTGGGGTTTATAAATTAGTTACTGAATCAATTAGCTTTTGTTATGTAACAAATCACCCCAGTACTTAGTGACTTGAAACAACAAACATTTATTTGCTTACAATTCTGTGATGCACCCAACTGAGATAGCTCATCTGCTCCATGCGACATTGGCTGGGCTCACTGATAAATCTGGCGTATCTCTTTCTGTGGCTTCCTCTCATCCAGCAGGCTAGCCTAGATATGTTGATATTCAGGTACCAGGAGGGTTCCCAAAGGCAACAGAGTAAAACCCTAAGAACAGACACTTTTCAAGCTTTACTTGTGTCACATTAGCTAAATATTCCACTCGTCAAAGTCACACAGCAAAACTTAGATTTAAGGGGTAGAGAAATAGATTCTAGCCCTTGATGGGAGGAAAGGCAACATGATTGCAAGGGAATATACATGCAGGAGCAAGAGGAAGTATTGCAGCCATTTTTGCAAACAGTCTACCACAGCCACATAGGGAAAAATATAAAACACATCCGAAAAACTACTCACCAATATAAGTGAATAATAATGGACCTATCTTGCTGTAAGTTTTCTGATGATGTACTTTTATTTTATTTTTCAGTTTCCATTTTTTATTTTTTCTTTATACTTTAAGTTCTAGGATACATGTGCACGACGTGCAGGTTTGTTACATATGTATACGTGTGCCATGTTGGTGTGCTGCACCCATTACTTGTCATTTACATTAGGTATATCTCCTGATGCTATCCCTCCCCCCTCCCCCAACCCCAGTACAGGCCCTGGTGTGTGATGTTCCCCTTCCTGTGTCCAAGTGATCTCATTGTTCATTTCCCACCTATAAGTGAGAACATACACTGTTTGGTTTTCTGCCCTTGTGATAGTTTGCTCAGAATGATGGTTTCCGGCTTCATCCACGTCCCTACAAAGGACATGAACTCATCCTTTTTTATGGCTGCATAGTATTCCATGGTGTATATGTGCCACATTTTCTTTTTTTTTTTTTTTTCAAATACGTTTATTACTCATGGCAACAAGGGAGAAGTGTGGGGTGATTCAGTAAGATGGTGATTATAGGATCTTGGCTTTTGTTGGGTAATTTGGGGGAGGGTCTAAGTAAGTAGGGGTTCTGAATTGGGTGCCTCAGAAAACCAGGGCAATTCTAGGATCTGAAATCTTTTTTTTTTTTTCAATGATAATAACTCAATCCTCTATTTGACAAAGAAGAAGGAGAAGGAAGAGGAAGAAAAAGAAAGTGGGATAAAGGATCAGAAAGGGAGGAAAATAGAAAAAATTAGAGTATGACTCCAGGGTAGACCTGTTCTGTTGTCGCTGGGTTGGTTGGTTGGTTTGTCTGTTGTATTTTTCATATGTTTCACCATGTTGGCCAGGCTGGTCTCGAACTCCTAGCCTCAAGTGATCAACCCACCTCGGCCTCCCAGAGTGCTGGGACTACAGGCGTGAGCCACCACGTCCAGCCCCCACATTGCGTCTGGCCTCCGTGGTAGACCTCCCAGACGGGGCGGCCGGGCAGAGGCGCTCCTCACTTCCCAGATGGGGCGGCCGGGCAGAGGCACTCCTCACATCCCAGATGATGGGCGGCCGGGCAGAGGCGCTCCTCACTTCCCAGACGGGGCCCCGGGCAGAGGCGCTCCTCACTTCCCAGACGATGGGCAGCCGGGCAGAGGCGCTCCTCACATCCCAGACGATGGGCGGCCGGGCAGAGGTGCTGCTCACATCCCAGATGATGGGCGGACGGCCAGAGGCGCTCCTCACTTCCCAGACGGGGCGGCCAGGCAGAGGCGCTCCTCACTTCCCAGACGGGGCGACTGGGCAGAGGCGCTCCTCACTTCCTAGACAGGGTGGCGGCCGGGCAGAGGCGCTCCTCACGTCCCAGACCAGGCAGAGGCGCTCCTCACTTCTTCCCAGACGGGGCGGCCGGACAGAGGCGCTCCTCACTTCTTCCCAGACGGGGCGGCCGGGCAGAGGCGCTCCTCACGCAGAGGCGCTCCTCACATCCCAGACAGGGCGGCCGGGCAGAGGCGCTCCTCACCTCCCAAATGGGGCGGCCAGGCAGAGGCGCTCCTCACTTCCCAGACGATGGGCGGCCAGGCAGAGACGCTCCTCACTTTCTAGACGGGGTGGCGCATGGGCAAAGGCGCTTCTCACCTCCCAGACGGGGCGGCCGGGCAGAGGCGCTCCTCACATCCCAGACGATGGGCGGCCAGGCAGAGACGCTCCCCACCTCCCAGACGGGGTGGCGGCCGGGCAGAGGCTGCAATCCCAGCACCCTGGGAGGCCAAGGCAGGCGGCTGGGAGGCGGAGGCTGCAGCGAGCCAAGACCACGCCATAGCACTCCAGCCCGGGCAACACCGAGCACCAAGTGAGCGAGACTCCGTCTGCAGTCCCAGCACCTCGGGAGGCCGAGGCGGGCAGACCTCCCGAGGTCAGGAGCTGGAGACCAGCCTGGCCAACATAGCGAAACCACGCCTCCAGCCAAAGGAGAAAAACCAGGCAGGGGTGGTGGCGCACGCCCGCAATCCCAGGCAACCCGCAGGCCGAGGCAGGAGAATCATGGGAGCCAGAGGCAGGGAGTCTGCAGCGTGCCGGCTACACTGCAGCCCGGGCAACAGGGGAGAGGGGCGGGGGAGGAAGGCAGGCAGGCCGCATTTTCTTAATCCAGTCTATCATTGATGGACATTTGGGTTGGTTCCAAGTCTTTGCTATTGTGAATAGTGCTGCAATAAAGACACATGTGCATGGGTCTTTATAGCAGCATGATTTATAATCCTTTGGGTGTATACCCAGTAATGGGATGGCTGGGTCAAATGGCATTTCTAGTTCTAGATCCCTCAGGAATCACCACACTGTCTTCCACAATGGTTGAACTAGTTTACAGTCCCATCAACAGTGTAAAACTGTTCCTATTTCTCCACATCCCCTCTAGCACCTGTTGTTTCCTGACTTTTTAATGATCACCATCCTAACTGGTGTGAGATGGTATCTCATTCTGGTTTTGATTTGCATTTCTCTGATGGCCAGTAATGATGAGCATTTTTTTCACGTGTCTGTTGGCTGCATAAATGTCTTCTTTTGAGAAGTGTCTGTTCATATCCTTTGCCCACTTTTTGATGGGGTTGTTGGATTTTTTCTTGTAAATTTGTTTAAGTTCTTTGCAGATTCTGGATATTACCCCTTTGTCAGATGGGTAGATTGTAAAAATTTTCTCCCATTCTGTAGGTTGCCTGTTCACTTGGATGGTAGTTTCTTTTGCTGTGCAGAAGCTCTTTAGTTTAATTAGATCCCATTTGTCAATTTTGGCTCTTGTTGCCATTGCTTTTGGTGTTTTAGTCATGAAGTCCTTGCCCATGCCTATGTCCTGAATGGTATTGCCTAGGTTTTCTTCTAGGGTTTTTATGGTTTTAGGTCTAACATTTAAGTCTTTAATCCATCTTGAATTAATTTTTGTATAAGATGTAAGGAAGGAATCCAGTTTCAGCTTTCTGCATATGGCTAGCCAGTTTTCCCAGCATCATTTATTAAATAGGGAATCTTTTCCCCATTGCTTGTTTTTATCACGTTTGTCAAAGATCAGATGGTTGTAGATGTGTGGTATTATTTCTGAGGGCTCTGTTCTGTTCCATTGGTCTATATCTCTGTTTTGGTACCAGTACCATGCTGTTTTGCTTACTGTAGCCTTGTAATATAGTTTGAAGTCAGGTAGCGTGATACCTCCAGTTTTGTTCTTTTGGCTTAGGATTGTCTTGGCAATGTGGGCTCTTTTTGGTTCCATATGAACTTTAAAGTAGTTTTTTCCAATTCTGTGAAGAAAGTCATTGGTAGCTTGATGGGGATGGCATTGAATCTATAAATGACCTTGGGCAGTATGGCCATTTTCACGATATTGATTCTTCCTATCCATGAGCATGGAATGTTCTTCCATTTGTTTGTGTCCTCTTTTATTTCATTGAGCAGTTGTTTGTAGTTCTCCTTGAAGAGGTCCTTCATATCCCTTGTAAGTTGGATTCCTAGGTATTTTATTCTCTTTGAAGCAATTGTGAATGGGAGTTCACTCATGATTTGGCTCTCTGTTTGTCTGTTATTGGTGTATAGGAAGGCTTGTGATTTTTGCACATTGATTGTGTATCCTGAGACTTTGCTGAAGTTGCTTATCAGCTTAAGGAGATTTTGGGCTGAGACGATGGGGTTTTCTAAATATACAATCATGTCATCTGCAAACAGGGACAATTTGACTTCCTCTTTTCCTAATTGAATACCCTTTATTTCTTTCTCCTGCCTGATTGCCCTGGCCAGAACTTCCAACGCTGTGTTGAATAGGAGTGGTGAGAGAGGACATCCCTGTCTTGTGCCAGTTTTCAAAGGGAATTCTTCCAGTTTTTTCCCATTCAGTATGATATTGGCTGTGGATTTGTCATAGATAGCACTTATTATTTTGAGATACGTCCCATCTATACCTAGTTTATTAAGAGTTTTAGCATGAAGGGCTGTTGAATTTTGTCAAAGGCCTTCTCTGCATCTATTGAGATAATCATATGGTTTTTGTCTTTGGTTCTGTTTGTATGCTGGATTACGTTTATTAATTTGCATATGTTGAATCAGCCTTACATCCCAGGGATAAAGCCAACTTAATTGTAGTGGATAAGCTTTTTGATGTGCTGCTGGATTCGGTTTGCCAGTATTTTATTGAGGATTTTTGCACCAATGTTCATCAGGGATATTGGTCTAAAATTCTCTTTTTTTTGTTGTGTCTCTGCCAGGTTTTGGTATCAGGATGATGCTGGCCTCATAAAATGAGTTAGGGAGGATTGCCTCTTTTTCTATTGATTGGAATAGTTTCAGAAGGAATGGTACCAGCTCCTCTTTGTTCCTCTGGTAGAATTCAGCTGTGAATCCGTCTGGTCCTGGACTTTTTTTGGTTGGTAGGCTATTAATTATTCCCTCAATTTCAGAGCCTGTTATTGGTCTATTCAGGGATTCAACTTCTTCCTGGTTTAGTCTTGGGAGGGTGTGTGTGTCCAGGAATTTATCCATTTCTTCTAGACTTTCTAGTTTATTTGCATAGAGGTGTTTATAGTATTCTCTGGTGGTAGTTTGTATTTCTGTGGGATCGGTGATGATATCTCCTTTATCATTTTTTATTGCATCTATTTGATTCTTCTCTCTTTTCTTTATTAGTCTTGCTAGCGGTCTGTCAATTTTGTTGATCTTTTCAAAAAACCAGCTCCTGGATTCATTGATTTTTTGAAGGGTTTTTTGTTTCTCTATATCCTTCAGTTCTGCTCTGATCTTAGTTATTTCTTGCCTTCTGCTAGCTTTTGAATGTGTTTGCGCTTGCTTCTCTAATTCTTTTAATTGTGATGTTAGGGTGTCAATTTTAGATCTTTCTTGCTTTCTCTTGTGGGCATTCAGTGCTATAAATTTCCCTCTACACACTGCTTTAAATGTGTCCCAGAGATTCTGGTATGTTGTGTCTTTGTTCTCATTGATTTCAAAGAACATCTTTATTTCTGCCTTCATTTCATTATGCACCCAGTTGTCATTCAGGAGCAGGTTGTTCAGTTTCCATGTAGTTGAGTAGTTCTGAGTGAGTTTCTTAATCCTGAGTTCTAGTTTGATTGCACTGTGGTCTGAGAGACAGTTTGTTATAATTTCTGTTCTTTTACATTTACTGAGGAGTGTTTTACTTCCAACTATGTGGTCAGTTTTGGAATAAGTGTAATGTGGTGCTGAGAAGAATGTATATTCTGTTGATTTGGGGTGGAGAGTTCTGTAGATGTCTATTAGGTCTGCTTGGTGCAGAGCTGAGTTCAATTCCTGGGTATACTTACCTTTCTGTCTCGTTGATGTGTCTAATGTTGATAGTGGGGTGTTAAAGTCTCCCATTATTATTGTGTGGGAGTCTTAAGTCTCTTTGTAGGTCTCTAAGGACTTGCTTTATGAATCTGGGTGCTCCTGTATTGGGTGCATATATATTTAGGATAGTTAGCTCTTCTTGTTGAATTGATCCCTTTACCATTATGTAATGGCCTTCTTTGTCTCCTTTGATCTTTGTTGGTTTAAAGTCTGTTCTATCAGAGACTAGGTTTGCAACCCCTGTTTTTTTGGTTTCCATTTGCTTGGTAGATCTTCCTCCATCCCTTTATTTTGAGTCTATGTGTGTCTCTGCACATGAGATGGGTCTCCTGAATACAGCACACTGATGGGTCTTGACTCTTTATCCAATTTGCCAGTCTGTGTCTTTTAATTGGAGCAATTAGCCCATTTACATTTAAGGTTAATATTGTTATGTGTGAATTTGATCCTGTCATGATGTTAGCTGGTTATTTTGCTCGTTAGTTGATGCAGAAAAGCTGAGAATTCTAAAAATCAGAGCGCCTCTTCTCCTCCAGAGGAACGCAGCTCCTCGCCAGCAACGGAACAAAGCTGGACAGAGAATGACTTTGACAAATTGAGAGAAGAAGGCTTCAGACGATAGGTAATAAACTTCTCTGAGCTAAAGGAGGATGTTCGCACGTATCGCAAAGAAGCTAAAAACCTTGAAAAAAAGATTAGACGAATGGCTAACTAGAATAAACAGCATAGAGAAGAACTTAAATGACCTGATGGAGCTGAAAACCATGGCACAAGAACTACGTGATGCATGCACAAGCTTCAGTAGCCAATTTGATCAAGTGGAAGAAAGAGTATCAGTGATTGGAGATCAAATGAATGAAATGAAGCGAGAAGAGAAGTTCAGAGAAAAAAGAGTAAAAAGAAACAAACAAAGCCTCCAATAAACATGGGACTATGTGAAAAGACCAAATCTACTGTCTGATTGGTCAGTAGATTGGTCAGTAGTCTGATTGGTGTACCTGAAAGTGACGGGGAGAATGGAACCAAGTTGGAAAACATTCTTCAGGATATTATCCAGGAGAATTTCCCCAACCTAGCAAGGCAGGCCAACATTCAAATTCAGGAAATACAGAGAACGCCACGAAGATACTCGAGAAGAGCAACTCGAAGACACACAATTGTCAGATTCACCAAAGTTGAAATGAAGGAAAAAATAAGGGCAGCCAGAGAGAAAGGTCGGGTTACCCACAAAGGGAAGCCCATCAGACTAACAGCTCATCTCTTGGCAGAAACTCTACAAGCCAGAAGAGAGTGGGGGCCAATATTCATCATTCTTAAAGAAAAGAAATTTCAACCCAGAGTTTCATATCCAGCCAAACTAAGCTTCATAAGTGAAGGAGAAATAAAATACTTTACAGACAAGCAAATGCTGAGAGATTTTGTCACCACCAGGCCTGCCTTACAAGAGCTCCTGAAGGAAGCACTAAACATGGAAAGGAACAACTAGTACCAGCCACTGCAAAAACATGCCAAATTGTAAAGACCGTCGATGCTAGGAAGAAACTGCATCAACTAATGATGATATACTTTTAAAGGATGATTAATTAATTAATTCTTAATCTTATAGTCATTATTTTTCGGATATTTTTTACAACATAGAGAAGTCAAAATAAATAGTACCTTATTGGTCTTATATTCCAACAGTAGCTTCCTTTTTTCTTTAAACAAGACTTATCTCTGATCTGTTTTTTTCTCAGGATTAAAAACTGAAAGAGCTCATTATCATTGACTTAAAGTACCATAAGTGTCACTTGAGATCAGGAGTTCAAGACCAGCCTGATCAACATGGTGAAACCTTGTTTCTACTAAAAATACAAAAATTAGCCAGGCGTGATGGCAGGTGCATGCAATCCCAGCTACTCAGGAGGCTGAGGCAAGAGAATTGCTTGAACCCAGAGGTTGCAATGAGCCAAGATCGCACCACTGCACTCCAACCTGCGTGACTAAGTGGGACCCCATCTCAACAACAACAAAAAAATCATAAGTGAATTCACACATATTTAGTACTATTGAAATAACCCTGCCAGTTTGAACCTACAGTGCTCAGATTTAGGTCTAGATTGTATCTACAATATGCATCACTAGATTTCTCTTAAGGAGTAGCCTTTAAGACAGCATGGCCTCTTCTCGCCCTGATCCGTGTGCACATGCATGACCATATGTAAGAGTCAGGCAGACAGATTCAGAGATAGGCCCATATGTACTTACTAATTTAAGAGTAACATTGTATTTAACTGGAATCGATTTTCATGGAACTCTTCAAGACTTAGAAAATCTTGTAATTCTTACTGACCTAATTTGACAAATGACTTTGTTGTGTTTGTGTAAGTCTCATCTTGAACCAACCCCACCAGGAAGTTTGTAACCTAGTAAAGACAAACTGACCAAAGAGTAAGAATAAAGATAAATGAATAAACCCATTTATGTTGACCAAGAAAGATAACTCCCACATTTTCCAAGGAACACATCTTTTTCAGTACTTGCATAGAGAAAATTTGAGGCCGGGCATGGTGGCTCACGCCTGTAATCCCAGCACTTTGGGAGGCCGAGGCGGGTGGATCACGAGCTCAGGAGATCAAGACCATCCTGGCTAACATGGTGAAACCCCGTCTCTACTAAAAATACAAAAAATTAGCCGGGCGAGGTGGCGGGCGCCTGTAGTCCCAGCTACACGGGAGGCTGAGGCAGGAGAATAGCGTGAACCCCCGGGGGACAGAGCCTGCAGTGAGCCAAGATCGCGCCACTGCACTCCAGCCTGGGTCAAAGAGCAAGACTCCATCTCAAAAAAAAAAAAAAAAATTTGGCCAGATATGGTGGCTCACACCTGTAATCCCAGTGCTTTGGGAGGCCAGGGTGGGAGGATCGCTTGAGCCCAGGAGTTGGAGGTTACAGTGAGCTATGATCACGCCACTGCGCTCTAGCCTGGGTGACAGAGCAAGACCCTGTCTCAAAACTAAAAAAAAAAAAAGTGTGTGTGTGTATCTATATTTCTGTTTTTTTTACTAGAAGCAAATGTAGTTTTAAGATATTCTTATTGCCTAGATGTGTGCAGTGCAACATTAATAAATATTAGTAATAAATTTTAAGCCTAAAGAGCTTACAGATTTTGCCATAATAAAAATAATTATAAAGTATTTCACAAAGCATGAAGTATTACCTACTAAGTAGAATCTTATATAAGTAATGACTTTGCTTTATCACTTAATTATTTATTCAGCCAGTAGTTACTGTTGATAGGTACTATGAGCCAAGCACTATGTGAAGACTCTGGGGTCAGAATACTCATGGTCTAGTAAAGAGGATGATGAATTCCCACTAGTTATAAAAGTAGAAGTAGCAGCTCTTCAGTTCTCCAATTTGGATTGGAGATCAAGTTTCTGTTAACTTGTCAAAGGGAATCCTAGAATTTGGGTTTAGGGAGTGGTGACAAATAATTCTATTTTATAATAAGGAATACTGGAGTATCCTACACTATTTCTTGGAGTATCTAAGCTGAATGCCAATATTGATCTGCCAACTAGAAGAGTATAATTCCCTTTCCTGAAGTAATTAAATAAGGTATTTTTCCCGTTTGTGCTTTAGCAGGTTTTCCAGACATAGTTTGGGTTAACTAATATGGTAATATGCTTTAAAGGTAGCCAGAAAAACAAAAAGCAAAAAACTCTAGTTCAGTCTTTATGAGCCATTTGCTTTTTATCACTAAAATGTGAAATTAGTGTGAGTGAATATTGAGGGAATTTTTGTTTTTTATTTATTTTTTTTTTTTTTTCTTTTCGAGACAGAGTCTCACTGTGTCACACAGGCTGGAGTGCAGTGGCGGGATCTCGGCTTACTGCAACCTCCACCTCCCAGGTTCACGCCATTCTCCTGCCTCAGCCTCCCGAGTAGCTGGGACTATAGGCGCCTGCCACCACGCCCCACTAATTTTTTGTATTTTTTTTAGTAGAGACGGGGTTTCGCTGTGTTAGCCAGGATGGTCTCAATCTCCTGACCTCGTGATCCACCCGCCTCGGCCTCCCAAAGTGCTGGGATTACAGGCGTGAGCCACCGCGCCTGGCCTATTGAAGGATTTTGACAACATAAAGGAACATCCTCTAGGGCATTTCCTAACCAGGAGACTGGCAGGAAATGAGATGTTTGTAACATGTTTGATGAGAGAGAGCAATGAAGGGGTACTTGAAAGGAGAAAGAATGAGAAAAGAAGTGTAGCAGAGCTGGACTGAATTTGATCCTAGTGGTGGCAGTGGCAGTGGCACTGGCCAAATGCTGTTAAAAATAACAAGACGGCCGGGTGTGGTGGCTCATGCCTGTAATCCCAGCACTTTGGGAGGCCAAGGCAGGCAGATCACGAGGTCACAAGTTCGAGACCAGCCTGGCCAACATAGTGAAACGCTGTCTCTACTAAAAATACAAAAATTAGCTGGTGTGGTGGCACGTGCCTGTAGTCCCAGCCACTTGGGAGGCTGAGGTGGGAGAACCGCTTGAACCCAGGTGACAGAGGTTGCAGTGAGCCAAGACCACACCATTGCAGTCCAGCCTGGGTGACAGAGTGGGACTCCGTCTCAAAAAAAAAAAAAAAAAGATAACAAGTCATATGTTAATTGCTCCTTCACATGAGTAAACTGTTTTCACATTTATTATTCTGTTTGATTCTTATAGCAGGCTTTATTTTAAGTGAAGCTCTGAGATTAAGTGATTTCCTTAACAATAGATTTTTTTGTGTTTGTGTTTGTTTTTGTTTCTGTTTTTGTTTTTTTGAGACAGGGTCTCACTGTCACCCACGCTGGAGTGCGGTGGTGCAATCTTGGCTCACTGCAACCTCTGCCTCCCAGGTTCAAGTGATCCTTGTGCCTCAGCCACCCAAGTAGCTGGGATTTTAGGCACGCGCCACCATGCCTGGCTAATGTTTGTATTTTTTGTAGAGACAGGGTTTCACCATCTTGCTCAGCCTAGTCTCAAACTCCTGGGCTCAAATGATCAACCCACCACAGCCTCCTTAAGTGCTGGGATTATAGGTATGAGCCACAGCACCAACCCCTAACCATAGCTTTTTTGACATAGCTAGACCGTAAGCCAGTGCCTACACCCCAGTCATTACTTATTACATTGGTAGGCATCTTAGAATTTACAAATAATTTTTTTATATGTTATCTTATTTGACTGTTCTAACAACCATAGAGGTAGGCAAAAAATATTATTATCCCCATTTTAGACAGATCATCAAGGTGAAAAAACCTGTATCATCTTGTTTGATTTCAGCAAGTAGTTTCAATTAAAGATGTATGCAAACATTGCTTCATGCTTAAGTAAACTGTAGATTGTTTTTTAAGCAAAAGATGCAGATTTTGTGTGCTTTCTACTATTTTTGGCAATCTCTCACTTACAGATTTATGTGATCAGTTTGGCTGAACCCCGTCTGCCCCTGCAGCTGGATGATGCTGTTCGGCCTGAGGCGGAAGGAGAAGAGGTAAAAATTATACTTATGAAATATTATGCTTCCTCTGTATATTTGGTTTGCAAAACATTGAAAACCTGATGTACTAAGGGTACCTGTGAATTGATTTTAAGCTCCATTGTTATTTAAACTTACTCTTAAAATCAGCAATTCTCAAACCTTTTGGTATCGAGTTGCCTTTTACATTATTAAAAATAATTAAGAACGCTACAAGCTTTTGTTTTTATTGGTATATATATCAATATTTACAGTATTGGGAATTAAAACAAATTTTTAAATATTTATTAAAAATTATATATACATTGCATACATGTTTGCATATGTAGTATTATGTAAATAATGAAGCTAATAACATATTTTATGAAAAAATTACAGTTGTCCAAAGCAAAAAATAATTATTGTTAAGAGTGACATTGTATTTAGCAGTCCATTACCTTAACCACTCAGCTACCTCATCTTTTGGATGACATTCTATTTATATAACCACAATTCTTTGTAATTTCTGGCTTAATAGACAAAACTAGATTCTCATATTGCCTCTGCACTCATTCTGTTGTGATAATACACATCATAGAAGCTTTAGAAAACTGCTCAGTACACTCATGAAGAGTGAAAAACAAAAAGTATTATTATGAAAAAGTAAGTTTGACTTCATCAACTTCTGGAAAGTCTCAGGGAGCTTCACTGCTCCCTAGACCACATTTTGAGAACCACTATTCTATGTCAGCTTTTATCTGTTCCTTCACCCTTGGGCTAACAGGTTAAATCCAGGAATCAATGAAGAAGCGGGTGGTTAATTTTTCTTATATCCCAATAATGAGGGAAGGCTTTGAGGGGTGGAGGAGGGAAAGAAACCATTAATATCTGTTCATTCTTTGTCTTTTTTCCATCTCTCTTTTAACGCTAACTTCTCTCTGGCTGCACTTTGTGTTTCTACCATTATTTGAGATCCCTGATTTTCGGGCATAATATTAACGTACACACATCCTACTCAATTAAAAGTAAACAAGGCTTCTAAAAGTATTTTTTGTGCTCTTCAAAATATTAGTAAAATTTGTTTTTTTCTTTTCTTTTTTTTTAGGAAGGAAGAGCTACTGTTAACCAGGATACAAGATTAGACAACAGAGTCATTGATCTTAGGGTATGCCTCATTTATTTATTAAGTGAAGCGATTATGCCGCATTCGAGAGGGGCAGGGATACCATACCTGTCTCAGGCTTATAAAGCTAAATGGTATTTGCCTGACAGTAAGTATATAATACAGGAAACAATGTCCTTTTCTGACTGACCCTTCCCCTAAAAAGAACTGCAGGCAACAGGAACGGTTAAATACTAGTTAACAGGATATTGACTTTCTTTGTTTTAAAATGACAAATGAATTTGAAGCCAGTAAATGATCTTGCTTCCAGGTGATATCTTTTTTAGACAAGTTATTCAGCAAGTAGAAACATAACCGTTAATATCACTACAAAGTTATGAAAAAAATTACATGCACATTTTAGATCGACCAGGTGGAGATGAGTAATTAATGCTTCAATCCTTTGAATTTGATTGGAGCACCAAATTAAAAATATAGAAGCAGTTGGCTCTGGTGGTTTATGCAGTAGTCTCATGGGTCTTCAGTTTCCCTTTCTGGTTTGGTTGCAAGTGAAAGAGAGTTTAGTGGTTTCATCATTATTGTAGTAAAACCATTGCATCTTTCTTTCTTAATATTTTGACCACATCTTCCTTTTTTACTTAAATATTCTACATCAAGCTCAAATTTTTTGTCACCTTAAGAGTTCTTCTTGGCTCTTCTACCATCATGTGAGTCTACCCTTATTATATACTCATGTTATTCCTAATTATTTGCTTTTTGTCTTTTACCTTTTCCATTTTAATTTGTATAGGAAAAGCAAGCAGTAATCCAAAGTCCTCTTGATACTACCTAGAAACCTCAGGTTTTTCATGTATGTTGGCCACAGGAGTGAGATATCTTTCTTTATTTATTTGCCCTTGCTAGTTGTTCACACAAGTTATTATTGGTTTGTGCCTCTAGAATTTGGCCTGAGGGGTTTTTGGGTTTTGGGTTGTTTTGTTTTGTTTAAATTCATTGCCACCATTGAAAAAATGGGTTTTCACCTTAAAATCTGGATGACACTTCTTAAAAAGGGGAGAATCTGGAACATGAGCTAGCATGCTAGATGGGACATATACAGGTTTCTTACACTGTCTTTTGCTTTGCCCTGCACCACCCAGCAAATATCATTCATTTCATTCATTCATGTTATTTGGCCCTTGCAAGCATTCACATGTTTAACTCTTTGACTTTACATTTTGGGAGATGTTGTGTACATTAGTAACTCTAAGTTTTTAAGCACCTTAGTTTCCTTCTAAACTACTGTCTTGGTTTGGTGCAGTGTCTCACATCTGTAATCCCAACACTTTGGGAGCCTGAGGTGGGAAGAACGCTTGAGCGCAGGAGTTTAAAACCATCCTGGGCAACATGGCGGGACCCCTGTCTCGTTAAAAAATTTAAAAATTAGCCAAGCATGATGGCATACATCTATGGTCACAGCTACTCAGGAGGCTGAAGCAGGAGGATTGCTTGAGCCCAGGAGGTTGAGTCTGTAGTGAGCTGTGTTTGTACCACTGCACTCCAGTCTGGGCAACAGAGCAAGATCCTGTCTCCACAAAAAATAAACTACTATCTAATTTAGTCCCCAACTAGCTCTTTCATAGACTGTCAGCAAAGTCAAGGGTTAAAGAATTTGGAAATAAAAGGCAAAATTGCCGTTCTTCTTCTATAATACAAACGTTCTAAGATATATCCTCCTTTAGGTTCTAGTGTAGCCTAACTTTTTTCTTGTATATGAATTGTTTTCTCTCTGAACTTTACAGGCAGGTGCCCTGATTAAAAATACTTTACCTTCCAGCCCCCAAGAAGGTTAAAGCAATTTTCATTCCTAGAAAAGTGAATTAAAATGTCTTTGGCGCCCTTTTCATACATAGCACTCACATAGCTCATATTCCAGATTGGCACGGCAAATTAGCTTCATCCTCATAGGTTAGCAGGTTGTTAGGAGGGTTTTCTGGGAACCTATTCAGGAGAGTTCCCTTTAGATCAGAATTGTCCCCTTTATTTCACCTCACTCTTAGGTACAGGTGAAGGTTGTCCTAGGAGTAAATGTTAGTCTTCCCTCTTGAGAATCATTGTTTAAGTACTTTTCCCAAATACGAATGGATTAGTTGGTTCAAAATTACAGTCTATTTATTTTATTTCTTTATCTAAACCCCCTGTACTGTAGCTAGTCTACAAAATATTTATTATGTTCGTATTACAGGTTTCTTATACTGTGGAATATGTGTTGGTCATCTTCAAAGAACACATCATTTTGTTGGGGAGATAAGACTAGTAGTGTGAGGTCTCCTTAATAGGGATGCCCTCCCTTGGGTTGCCAGGTAAGCATAGAAACTGAGCCATCTTTAAAGGTGAATCATCAGCTCTTTTTTGCTACTTGGTTTCACATGCCCATGGGATAGACAATTCAGGACTCATGGGCATCCTAACCCTTGAGACCCCATGGCTTTCCTAAAGTTTCCTTCGTTTGCTAATACACCACATTATCCTCAGTGCTACCTCTGAAATCACACTATCAAATAGCCCCTACTATGTAATTCTGTAAGTTTTTTTCCTGAATGTTTAGGTATATTTTGGCATGCAGGGATTAAGAAATAGCTATCTGAGCATATATTTTATTGTTCACTAATGAACTCTACTTTGACCCTGTGGGTTAATGAATGAAAACTATCTGCTATTATGGTGTGGTTTCAGCTTATCAGTTACATATTTTTGTTTTGAAATTTGTCACCTTTGTCTTCACCATTCTTTTCTCTTGGACAGACTGTTAGCCCTTTAACTCATGTACTTGCCTTAAGTTAACAGTCTGTCCAAGAGAAAAGAATTACATTCATGGCAAATGCCCCCATTCAGGCACAACATACCACATACATATTATTCTTGATGAGCTTCAAGTAGCCACACAGCACTCAGGGCAGCCTCCACTAACTGATTGGAAATAAGCCTATTTGCCATATCTCCCTGAAACTTTCTATTAACAAAGCCACAAAACGCTTAAACAAAGAAAAATTAGATAATATCAATAGCCCATCTTCTAACACATTGCCTAGCTCATTACTTTCTATACATATTTTCCAAACTAAAAATTAAAATCTCAACTGTTTAAGAGAAGTTTTGTAATTTTGTAATGTAAGAGATTATCCTGGCAATATAGTTTTGATGCCAATATATTGAAACTTATATGACATTTCAGTGGTTTTGCAGTGTTTTCCCAAGTATGATACCTTTACCACTGGAGGTACACAGTGATTTCTGGGTGTTAAACAGATGAACATTTTTTATTTTAATAGCTATACAATATAACCAGCAAATAAAATCCATGTTTTCATGGATATTATTGCTTAGAATTAGTTAAGTTTTAAAATGTGATTTAAAGGAAAATATTAAGTACTAGTACGAGAGATACCCAGTATGACAGAAATGATAGAAGAAGGCAAAAGACAAGTTTAAGAAATGCTGGTTTGTGTCAGCAGTGGGCAGAAAATTGGGAACTCGGGGCTGCCATGAAAATGATAGGTGTTTGATCACCACAGCTATAGGAGTTCTTTGAAAGTAGATCTGGACAGTCTGAAATAGTCAAGGGGAGGTATCCTCAGGGATGTCATAACTGTTGACCTCAAGACCAATGCATCAATTAGAAAAACATTTTAAGGATGCTCAGCACTGCTATGGATCACAGGGTCCCTCCATAGGACATACATACTTGATCTGCTAGTGTTTTTGTCATACGTTAGAATGAATGGATATGTGTTGGAATGTCTTGACACAGAGTTAACCTGAACACACAGCTGGAATCCCCCTGTTGCAATTGTTATTATATGTAATGTAATAGCAATTGCAGACAGCTCAGATTCTTTCTCACAGATATTACTTTTGTTCGATTAGAAATTCTATGTAATTCTGGCCGAGCGCAGTGAATCACTTAAGGTCAGGAATTCAAGACCAGCCTGGCCAACATGATGAAACCCCATCTCTACTTAAAATACAAAAATTAGCCAGGCATTGTGGCGGGCACCTGTAATCCCAGCTACTTGGGAGGCTGAGGCAGGAGAATCGCTTGAACCCAGGAGGCAGAGGTTGGCAGTGATCCAAGATCACGCCATTGCACTCTAGCCTGGGCGACAAGAAAGAAATTCCATTTCAAAAAGAAAAAAGGAAAAAGAAATTCTACATAAATCTGGCCAGGCGTGGTATCTCATGCCTGTAATCCCAGCACTTTGGGAGGCTGAAGTGGGTGGATCACTTGAGGTCAGGAGTTCAAGACCAGCCTGGCCAACGTGGTGAAACCCCGTCTCTACTAAAAATACAAAAAAATTAGCCAGGCGTGGTGGCATGTGCCTGTAGTCCCAGCTACTCAGGAGGCTGAAGCAGGAGATTCGCTTGAACCCTGGAGGCAGAGGTTGCAGTGAGCTGAAATCATACCACTGCACTCCAGCCTGGGCAACAGAGTAAGCCTCCGTCTCAAAAAAAAAAAAAAAAAAAAAGTTCTACATAAATCTGATTTTTTAAAATAATAGTTCCCTTTGGAATTAAATCAGATATCATTTTAGAAATGTCTTTCCCACTTCCTTTTCTACTATCTCTCCTGACCCCTAGTCCAGCTTCACAGTAGTGTCTCTGTAACCTGATAAACCATAAATAAACAGGAATTCTCTGCAGCCATTAAAAGCAAAAGATATAGTGGGTATCTTAACTAAGATGATAACTTAAATAGGTATTTTTAAAAGCTACAAGTCTAATACAACATGGAAGTAATTTGTTGTGGGGATTGTAAGGCGCTAAGTACTATTAAAGAGTGTGCCTTATAAAGTTTGGGTTTGTTTGAATTTTTGTCTCCTATCGGAATTCTTTCAACACCCTTACTTCTCTCCATGTACCTACCTCTCTTCTCCACAAAAGATATAATTTTGCTTTCTAGTGCTATGAGGACCTCAGGGAAAGGAATTCTATAAATGCAGAATATTGTTTTTCCCCTTATTTCAGATCTTTCACGTAATACAGAATAGCAGTGTTTTAATTTTAACAACCATACTTTTGGGAAGTTTGCTATAGAATTTAAAAATACTATTTTAATATAAGAATGTCAAGCTTTTTTAGAACTAAAGTTCAAGGACTGAGTTTTTCGTTTTGTTTTTCTAAAATTAATTTTTTTAAGTGTAGAAAAATTAGTTTTCTGCTTTCTGTTTAGATTATCTTCTACCTCATGCCCTCTGTAATCACCGTTATCGTCTAACACCTAGCCCAGTACCAGGAGGCATATAGTAAATATTCGTTTAATGAGTGAGGAGGAAGTACTATTTTTTTACATATTATGGAATCATGAAAATATTTGTTTGACCCAAAACAATTTTTAGATGTAAACATTAAGAAAACTAATATTATTAGTATGGTTTATAACTTAAATGATAAAGCCTTTTTCCTGTTCATTTAGGTATCTTAAGGTAAGGGTAAGTATAGTAATGATAAATTAAATATATAAAGTATTTGTACATTCCTTGGCAATTGAAAATAAGGTTGTTATATATTTGCATTGAAATTAACATATGTTGCATTCATTTTATGTACTATATTTTAGAAGCATTTAATTTGAGATAGATTTAATATATAATTATCCTATTAAACATACTTTTCTTTTGTTACATACACTCTGTAATCTTACTGATAAGTTGGATCATTGTTGATTTTTACCTTAACCATCAAATTCTTACACACGTGTAGAAGTCAGTTGTAGTAATCAATATGTAATAGGGAAACAGTTTTAAAATGAGTCTATAAAAAATTGATTTTGTTTCTCTTTAGATGTGTTCTACCCAGAGTGTCTTGTTTTGATCAGGAGAGGAAAAAATACCGTTACCATTTCTTATTTTAACTATATTGTGTTGTTCTCTCATGTAATGATAATGCTTTTTGAAAGAGGAATAAATGTAGAAAGACAACCCAGCAGTAGGTACAAAAAGTTTCTCAGACTCTGATGCTGTCTGCTTAGTACTCTTCCTCTACTAAATTAACTGACTAACCTGGGCCTGAGGACATTATTTTCCTCTGAGCAAAGTCAGAGAGTTTACAGGATACTAATCTTACCTCTTTGTCTTGTTCCAACCAGCAGAGATAGCTAGTCTGAATTCGCTCGCACAATGTGATTCTCTTTGCAGTAATGGGTATTCTTGCTAGTAAGATACATAATCAAAATAGTTGAAGATTTATTTTGAAATATTTGTTTTTCTTCCTTGTTATTTACTTTTAAAGAACATCTTATATTTAGTAATTCCTTTTTGTTTAATTCTTTTCCCATCTACCCCTGTGATTGGTGGTTTTCAAATTAAACCATTTAAAAGCTGGAATCTGCTAGAAAATATTCTCCAGTATGTAAATGCTAGGTGGAAATTAGGATGTATTAGAATTGTCATGTGAGTAACTGTTCACTGTCTAATCAAGTAGGTGCCTGTCTTCCTATGAGCAAGTGCCTTGAAGAAACTAATGAGAAAAAAATCATTTTTCTTATATATGACAGATCCATTTTCCCCATAAATGTTACACATGAACATAGTTGTTTGTACAATCAGGAAGTGAAGAAGTACAGTTTTTCAAAAACATAATTGGTGAAATTTCAATTCATATTAAATAATCTATGACAACCAGTTCATAAGTTTAATTTCATTTAGCAAGATGTTGAAGTGAGTTTAGGCAGGCGTCGTGGCTCACGGCTGTAATCCCAGCACTTTGGGAGGCCGTGATGAGCAGATCGCCTGAGGTCAGGGGTTCAAGACCAGCCTGGCCAACATGGTGAAACCCAGTCTCTACTAAAAATACAAAAATTAGCTGGGCGTGGTGACGGGCACCTATAATCCTAGCTACTCAGGAGGCTGAGGCAGGAGAATCACTTGAACCCAGGAGGTGGAGGTTGCAGGGAGCCAAGTTTAGTTGAACTAGCCAAGGGACAAGCGGCAATAAAATGTATTCAGTGACCCTCTTATAGAATATATTCTGAAGTGAAATACATCTCTGTACATTTGTCAGTAACAGTGAAACAGCTTTTTGCTAAATAGGTCACTAGGTTTTTGAAAGCAGAAGATAATGCCATTTGTTTTGATTGGATGAACCAAATGTTTCACTAAACCACATAATGTGAAAAAAACGCAAGTCTTTTTCTGTAGTTTAAATGTAGACATCTTGAAAATGAGTAAGTAAATAATCTAATAAATTATAAAGACCTTTGAAATGGTTTTCATTGTTTTATGAGAAACTATTGATTTGTAACCTTGTATGTAAGTTATAAAATAATGTTACTTAAATATGACCAGTTTACATGAATGTTTTTATCTGATCTGCAGAAATTCAAGATTATTTAAATATCATTCTTTAGAGTGAAAGAAATGTAATCATTCCATTATTAACAGTGTTTTCACAGGGTACTACTGTGTAAATGCAGAAGGGGTGAGCCCTTTGATATGGGAGAAGTAATTGAAATTCTTGTAATGAGACTAAGAAGACACCTTCTTCACCTAACTCAGTTATTCACAGCTAACTTAGTGGTTTGAGGTCACATGTTTTACTAAACACCTACCTAGCCATAGGATAGCTATTTTTTAGAAATATAATAAGCCAAGACCTAAAGATAAGAATGTCACTTCTTTTGACCAGAGAAGTGGACAAAAGTTAGTCTAAAGTAGAGATAATTACCTCTAGAGCTTTCTGGTCATCATCACAACTGATTGAGGCTAAAAGTAAAATAGGAGGACCAGAGAAACTGAGAAAGAAAGGAGGGAAGAGAGAGAATAGAAAGAACAGGTAACTGCTGCACAGTTGGAGTGCTACTGTTGTTTTATGTACCACGTTGGAAATCAGTGTCATGGGATGCCTACCCCTTTTATTGTATTTTTTTTCTTTTTAATTTCTTAATCTAATTGAACAAATACACAAGTATCTGCAATTGTATTGTTGTAATGGTTAAAATAAAAATACATGGTTTTTATTCATTTATTGTCAAGTACCAAAAGCTTACTTAGAACAATAGTATGCTGCACAAACATTGCTATGTCTCACTTTATGGGTTGCCTTTAAAAAAAAACAGTAAGACCATTCACAAGTAAGTTGTTTCACTAATTGTTAAGAAACATTTTTCTTTTATGGAATTCCTACAAATTAAAACATCTGCTTACTAAGCGTTTCTGGTGAAATACCTTTATATGATCATATATAGCCATTATATTCCAGCATGCCTTTTTGCCTTGTATTTATTTGTGTCCTTTTGTCTTCTCTCCAATTATTAGAATTTAAAAATGTTGAAAGCAAGAATTGTTAGGTTTCCACAGTGCCTAACTACATTGATTTAATTACATTTTATTACTGTCTTCTAGACATCAACTAGTCAGGCAGTCTTCCGTCTCCAGTCTGGCATCTGCCATCTCTTCCGAGAAACTTTAATTAACAAAGGTTTTGTGGAAATCCAAACTCCTAAAATTATTTCAGGTATGCTTCAAAATACTTGTCTTAATTTTTAAAAATGAATTTGCTCTCCCCAGAGTTGCTTTATATTAATAAAATTTTTAACTTGAGAATCCCGAGTGTCCATTAATGTTTATTGCCATGAGACTACTATTTTGAAGACCATCTTATATAGCAACAATCATATATCACCACCTTTAATAAGTACATTTTCTTATTCCAAGAGTCATTTTGCGATAATGATTGTAATGTGAGGCAGTAACACACAAAGCAAGATTCTTGTTACAGAAGTTACACCAGGAACTACTTTCGTTATATAGATTTCTTTTGAAATTAGTATTGCAGTTTTGTTTTGTATAAACTGCATTGTAAAATCAGTAAATACTAATGATGGGAAAATTTCCTTAATTCTTGTTGCCCAGGCTGGAGTGCAGTGTTGTGAATTTCGCTCACTGAACCTCCACCTCCCGAGTTCGAGCGATTCTCCTGCCTCAGCCCCCTGAGTAGCTGGGATTACAAGCATGCGCCACCACGCCCAGCCAATTTTGTATTTTTAGTAGATACAGGGTTTCTCCATGTTGGTCAGGCTGGTCTCGAACTCCCAACCTGAGGTGATCCATCTGCCTCGGCCTCCCAGAGAGCTGGGATTACAGATGTGAGCCACCACACCTGGCTAATTCTTATTCTTGTATGAGAATCTTGTCTTAATCATTTTACCGTTTTTAGATTTGTTTAACACTAGAAAGTGTGTTACAAATGGCATTTTGTTACAAATTCAAAATTGAACATTGCATTCTTAATAATTAGAAAAATGATTATTCCAGGCTGGGCACAGTGGCTCATGCCTGTAATCCCAGGAGTTTGGGAAGCCAAGGCGGGTGGATCACGAGGTCAGGAGTTCGAGACCAGCCTGGTCAAAATGATGAAACCCCGTCTGTACTAAAAATACAAAAACTAGCCAGGCGCGGTGGTAGACGCCTGTAGTCCCAGCTACTTGGGAGGCTGAGGCAGGAGAATCGCTTGAACCTGGGAGGCGGAGGTTGCAGTGAGCCGAGATCGTGCCTCGGCATTCTAGCCTGGGTGACAGAGCAAGACTCCATCTCAAAAAAAGAAAAGAAAAGAAAAATGATTATTCCAGCTCCTGGGGAAGTTTTTTTTAAAAAGGAAAAATGATGAAGAATATCTTTTTTCATTTAAAAAAAAAAATTTTACAACTCCAAAGGGGCTTTAATAGTTTTGAAATTGATGCAGAAAGGGAGCATATATATCCACAGAAGTGAAATAAAAGCATAGCCAAAGAAGTAAATCTGGTTTAAATATAAACTATTTAGAATCATATAGAAGACAATGTATATAGACTATGATTTAGCCACAATTTTTCATTTTCCAGTTTTTCTTAAAGTGGAGCTACCTGAGTATAAACTTTTTAACTAGAAGTTTGCATTGATAAGCTTACAATTGATTATAATAATATAAATGTTTACCTTTCAGCTGCCAGTGAAGGAGGAGCCAATGTTTTTACTGTGTCATATTTTAAAAATAATGCATACCTGGCTCAGTCCCCACAGCTATATAAGCAAATGTGCATTTGTGCTGATTTTGAGAAGGTTTTCTGTATTGGACCAGGTAAGATTTTGGCAGTTATGTTTTATCCAAGTTCATTAATTATGCAGTAGTTACAATTTTAGAAACATTTTACTTATATAATGTACAGACACTTTGAAAGCTTAAATTATTTTATCTGCTGACTACACAAATGCTAGGCTTTGAGTTAGAGATAATATATTTGGGTAGACATTTTCCTAAAAGTAATAATAATAATAATATGGTCAATAGTACTTTAAACAGTTGAGCATCATTCCATGTGAATACAATTATAAGCATATGTATTCTTACAGGAGTGCTGAAGAAAATTTTTATCTTGAGAATGTCATTTTAAAAATGCATTTTTTGAAAATATACACCATCTGAAATATACCTAAGTATATGTTTTAATATACCTCAGTGCAGTTAGAACAGAATTAGCTCCCATTTGGACTCTTTTCTGCTCCCTATCAGCACTAAAGAGCAGGTAGTTGCAGTGGTCAAAGTAATATATGTTTTTGTCCTTTATAACTTCTTACTCCTGTAAGTTTACAGTGTACCTCTGTCTAATTTGCTATTAATTTTATTCCAGAGCTGTTCTGTTTCACTATTTTGTTTGTATTGTCTTTACTATTGGTAATGTGCTGATGTCCATTAGAAACTACTAACAAATATCTTATATTTAATAAATTATATTAATATGGTCTTTAAGAAATGTTTGCTAAAAGTCAAGCACAGGGACGTAATCATGTGGCAGATTCTTTTTTGAAGCTAATTGTAAGTGAAAAGCCAGCGTTACTTTAACACTTACCAAGTTATTTTACATATGTTTTTTGATGCCTTAATAAAAATTAAATACTTGCTAATAGAGAAACTGGCAAGATCATTAAGGGTCTTAATTTTCTGAATTTATTAACTAGTTATTTGTTGAACACCTGCTGCTTATATAACCTTGTGCTAGGTACCATGTACATAAAAGAAGAACCAGCCAGCACTTCTCAAATGTTAATATGCACACAGATTACCTGGAGATCTTGTTAAAATGCAGATTCTGATCAGTAAATCTGGGGAGAGGTCTGAGATTCTGCAGTTCTCACAAGTTCCTGGGTATTGTTGATGCTGCTCATTTCCAGACCATGCTTTGAGTGATAAGGGAATCAATATTGTGCCTGCTAACAAGACTAAGACATACATACATATCACAGTCATAGGGAATAATCAAATAATTTTCACAACAAATAATCAGATTGTCCTATACAATCAGCAAATGGGTGTTAATTATGTAGTATAAATAGTAAGTGTAAAAAGAGAGAAAATGGAGTTTGCTAAAGTCACCATAAAAGAAAATTCAAACTGAGATTTGCTTTAAGGGCAAAGTAGGATATATAGACAACAGAGATGGCATTCTAGACAGGAAGCAGAGTAAGTAAAGAGCAAGAATTACACAAGAAAACAAAAATAAGACAAGTTAACTATTAAGAAGTGAGAAATATAGGTTAGGATAAACTTATGAAAGCATAAAGGTTTTAGGGTTTTTTTGTCATGTTATGTCTTACTACAGTAGTCATTTGGGAACCATTGTTAAGTTTCTGAGCAAGGATGTATTATAGGAATATTAGTGATGTGAAAGGTGAGTCGAGCTAGAGTCAAAAAGACTGGACAGGAGGAAAAGGCACTGAGGATATTAAGGCTGGACTGGATATTGGCTGGACTGGATATTAGTTGGACTGAGCTAATGGCTCTTAATATCCTCAGTGCCTTTTCCTCCTGTCCAGTCTTCCTGACTGTAGCTCGAGTCATCTTTCACATCACAAATATTCCTATAAATGACTACTGTAGTCAAATGGAATATGTATGTTACTTTATTTGTAGACTTTCACTTAGTTTGAGTCAGGTTTTAATAAAATTGAGAAGAACTCACTATCTTGGTCATAATTGAATGTATTTTTAAATATTGAGAAGACACCTCAGGCTCTTGCATTCCCCCAGGGTTCTCGTGAACCTCTCTTATTAATTTACATTTGGTACGGCTTTTATTGCATGACCGTAGGAGTTTGTAATGAACTTGCTGTCCAAGAGAATGCTCAAACAGATGGTTCATCAGAGGTCCTTCCAGCCCTGTAATATGAAAATAATACCACTGGAATCCAACTAAATAAAATTTTGTATTTAAATCCCAATTTATCCAAAATTGAAAACAGTATTTGCTCTCTATTTCTTTTATTAACTTCACAGTATTCAGAGCGGAAGACTCTAATACCCATAGACATCTAACTGAGTTTGTTGGTTTGGACATTGAAATGGCTTTTAATTACCATTACCACGAAGTTATGGAAGAAATTGCTGACACCATGGTACAAATATTCAAAGGACTTCAAGAAAGGTAAAAAGTATTTTATGCACCTAGATGGACTTAATTTCAAATGTTTGGGATCTGTAAAAAAAAATTCTTCAGGCCGGGCGCGGTGGCTCACGCCTGTAATCCCAGCACTTTGGGAGGCCGAGGTGGGTGGATCACGAGGTCAGGAGATCGAGACCATCCTGGCTGACACGGTGAAACCCCGTCTCTACTAAAAATACAAAAAAAAAAATTAGCCGGGCGAGGTGGTAGGCGCCTATAGTCCCAGCTATGCGGGAGGCTGAGGCAGGAGAATGGCGTGAACCCTGGGGGATGGAGCTTGCAGTGAGCCGAGATCGCGCCACTGCACTCCAGCCTGGGCGACAGCGAGACTCTGTTTCAAAAAAAAAAAAAAAAATTCTTCAATTTAAACATACAAACTTAAGTTTCTATGAACATATGTATAAAGATTTATCAGTTAGATGATCCATTTAATTGGTTGGAAAAATCTACACTCAGAATACTGCTTCTGAATCCAAATCATTTGGGGGCTCAACTAATTAACCTCTATTTTGTTAGTAAATTTACCACATTGTGAACAATCCAACTGTATTTTGTTGTTGTTTTTGTTTCCTTTATACTGACGTCCCGAATGTCTCAAGAAATACAGCATGTGTTACTTTTAACAGTTTATTATTTGGGAAATAGTATGGATTCAGCAACATCCAGATAGCCTGAGTTCAAATCCCAGCTCTGCTGCTTCTCTGTGTGGGCCTTGTGCAGGTTATTTAACTCTGTGCCTCAGTTTCCTCAGCCATTAAGTGGAAATAGCATTATTACCCACCTGAGAGGCGAAAAGTTCCTTCAGTCAACTGAATCTGTTGACATGTAAATTAAGCCTGGTCAAATATGGTTAATTCTTAAATCAATTTATATTTACATTGAGTGCTCAGAAAAGATTAGAAACTAGTAGACTGAAGGGATGTTTAAACCTATTTCGATCTGATGAATTAACATTTACAGAAATATTACATGTGTTTTAGATGTTCAGAAAATTGAATTATGTAGAATGTCCACTTCACCTACACCCTCTAAACTAGCAAAGAGCTCTTCCCTTTAAAGGTCATTGAAAGTTGTTTACTTATGATGATGTTTAACATGGAGAAAATAGGAAAAGAAAATAGAAGCGAGTCAAGTTGATTAAGAAAGTCTCTATATTTCCCTCTTTATTTGTGACTGTATTTCAAGTATTAGGTAAGCTATAATAGTCTAAGCTAGCATTTTAATAACTGACAGAAGATCATATTTAAAATTTTATTTGAAGACCAGCAATTCAACTATTCCTTGTTGATGTATTTGATATGTTTCATTGGTATTTTAAAAGAGTTCAAAAATATGAATTTTATTTACTGCATTGCAAGGCTAATGAGTATGTTTAAGAATGTAGAAATTGGCCAGGCAAGGTGGCTCACGCCTGTAATCCCAGCACTTTGGGAGGCCAAGGCAGGTGGATCACTTGAGGTCAGAAGTTCAAGACCGACCCAGCCAAATTAGCAAAACCCCATCTCTACTAAAAATACAAAAATTAGCCGGGCATGGTGGAACACGCCTGTAATCCCAACTACTTGGGAGGCTGAGGCAGGGGAATCACTTGAACCCAGGAGGTGGAGGTTGCAGTGAGCTGGATCACGCCACTGCACTCCAGCCTGGGCAACAGAGCAAGACTCTGTCTCAAAAAAATAAATAAAATGTAGAAATTAATCACTGATCTTAAGAATACTGTAGCATAAGTGCCAATATTTCCAGGCATTCTCTGCAGCTTTGTACCTTTGATGGCTAGTTAATTGCAGACAGCCTTTTTCTTTTTATATCTTTGTTCTCTAAAACATTTTGATGCAGTTTATTTTAATCAATTTTCAATGGTTCATGGAACAACTGATAACATTGTCGTTATAAAACGAAATATACTTTAGAACTACAATGAAGGAACACACACAGCTTTTCTCATTGTCTGTTCACATTTATAATTCAAGAAAGTTTCAGAAACTCATTTTTTAAAAATACTGATAGCTTCTCTATTAAATAATAGAGTTTGACATTTCCACTTTGATTTTTATAACAGACCAAGCATGAATTTGAGTCCTTGGGATTAATCAAATCTCTGCTTACAAATTAGACTCAAACGCCATTACTGCTGAACTTTTTCAGTAGAGTTAAGGTGGCAATTTGAAAATAAAAGCCTTCTTTGTATGTTCTTCAAGTCATTTAGGAATTTTAAGTTTTGGTGTCACTTGTTTATTGGGTTATCTGACCTGTGTCATGTTCCTGTCATGTTTATTATTAGTATTTACCTCTCATAGAAAAATACATGTACAAATGTATTTGTATTATATTGTATGTATATGTATCATATATATATCCAAATATGTATATGTGTATAAAATACATATATAAATGTATTTTAAAGTATTGATAGTCATATTTTTGTACTACCATTGATAGACATGATGAATGGGAGTTGATATATAAAGCAAAGAAAAGCTATTTAAAAATCAATTGGGGGCTGGGCTCGGTGGCTCACGCCTGTAATCCCAGCACTTTGGGAGGCCGAGGTGGGCAGATCAGGAGGTCAGGTTTGAGACCAGACTGGCCAGCATGGTGAAACCCCATCTCTACTAAAAATACAAAAAATTAGCCAGTCATGGTAGCACACGCTTGTAGTCCCAGCTACTTGGGAGGCTGAGGCAGGAGAATTGCTTGAACCCGGCAGGCAGAGGTTGCAGTGAGCCGAGACAGCTCCACTGCACTCCAGCCTGGACAACAGAGCAAGACTCCATCTAAAAAAATAAAAAATAAATTTTAAAAAATCAATTATGGGGTCTTTCTAACCCTTCTTACATCAAGATTTTAATAAATCAATGGCTAAGCTTTATTATTCCCATGAAAGCCTGTAAGACCAAGAAATGGTAGTGTTTTAATTTTGAGAATATAAATTCTAGGCCAGGCATGGTGCACATCTGTAATCCTAACACTTTGGGAGGCCGAGACGGGCAGATTGCTTGAGCCTAGGAGTTCAAGACCAGCCTGGGCAACATGGTGAAACCCCATCTCTACAAAAAGTAACAAAAAATTAGCCAGTCATAGTGGCACATACCTGTAGTCCCAGCTACTCAGGAGGCTTGAGGTGGGAGGATCGATTAAGCCCAGAAGGCCGAGGTTGTGGTGAGCCAAGATTGCACCACTGTGCTCCAGCCTGAGCAACAGAGTGGGACCCTGTCTCAGAAATAAAAAAAAAATAAAAATAGAATGTAAATTCTAGGTAAAGAATTCTATATATAAAATACACACATACTTTTTTTTCTGTATATAAAATAAAAACATACTTTTTTCAAGTCTGTTAATTATGGAAACATTTCAAACACATACGAAAGGATGTGCAATAGTCTAATGAGCCCCCATGAACTCATCAGCCAGTTTCAGTCCTTGTCAACCTGTGGCCAATTTTGTTTACCCATTTCCCTCATTCACTATTATTTTGAAGCAAATCCCAGCCATCATTTAATACATAAATACTCCAGTAAAAATAGACTTCTTTTTTTCTTTTTTTGAGTGGAGTCTTGCTCTGTCGCCCAGACTGGAGGGCAATGGCCGATCTTGGCTCACTGCAACATTCACTGCCCAGGCTCAAACAGTTCTCCTGCCTCAGCCTCCCGACCACACCCAAATAATTTTTGTAGTTTTAGTAGAGATGGGGTTTCACCATGTTGGCCAGACTGGTCTTGAACTCCTGACCTCAAGTGATCCACCTCCCAAAGTGCTGGGATTACAGGTGTAAGCCTCTGCGCCCGGCCAAAAATAGACTTTTAAAATCTCGATAAAATATTGTCTTCCATAGCGGAAATTCAGCTCAGTGCAGTAAACATTGTCCTGTACCTTCTATATATGTAGGGTAGGCATTGTACTATAGAGATTATCAAAATGGGAAAGAAATTGGCACTCCCCTGAACATACAGTGTAATACTGATGGGGGAAGATAAGACAAATACTCATTAATTTGGTCTTCCTCAGTGATAACAAGAATTGTTAAAGATTAAAAAGTCAGATTTTTGTAATGTTTCATAAAATGGGCATTTTATATTTCTAACCATATTAACTGATATGAATTATAAAGAAAATTTTTAATCCTTTGATGTTACTGTGGTTACAAAAACGAGATTGAAAAATGGTGTTAAATATTTGAAGTATTTAAATTTTATTCTTTAATAATTTGATAATGCTTTTCCTGGTGTATATACTGATTCAAAGATTGATTTTTGTATATTGCCACAGTGACCTCTTGTGGGGGAACCATTTATCTCATACATTTTATTAACTAAATCATTCTGCAAATAGGTTTCAGACTGAAATTCAAACGGTGAATAAACAGTTCCCATGTGAGCCATTCAAATTTTTGGAACCAACTCTAAGACTAGAATATTGTGAAGCATTGGCTATGCTTAGGGAAGCTGGAGTCGAAATGGGAGATGAAGACGATCTGAGGTTTGTCTTTGTGGTTTTTTCTGTTTGTTTTTTTTTTACTTCAGTTCCAGGATCCATGTGCAGAACGTGCAGGTTTGTTACAAAGGTATACTTGTGCCATGGTGGTTTGCTGCACCTATTGACCTGTCCTCCAAGTTATCTTTGTGATTTTTAAAACCTAGTAATTTGGTTTAAGATAAGAGAAAATGAAAATATTAATAAATGATTTTTTTCACCTAATACACTTATATTTTATTAACTTTGGTATACAGTATGATGCTCTTTTATATAATGTGTGATCTGAAATAAAAATGTTTACTATAGTTTGCCTAAGTTTTCATAATTTTGTTTATAAACACCATTTTCTCTTATTTTCCCTTATGTTTGTAACTCTTTAAAGAGTATAGAGAGTTTTGCCTGTGATTTTATCTTCTAATATGTTACTTCTCTTTCCAAATTAGTGGTATTAGAGAAGGTAGACAGCAGTCTAAATCCATCCCCACACAGGATCGGGGTATAAACTGTTAACATCCAAAAGTCATAGAAGTCAATATTGTTTATATAGTATCATACATACTATATTATATATAGTATTTGGTATAGTATTATCTAAATTTAGATCATACGACTTACAATTTTGAAACAAATTATGCAGTTTAATAAAGGTTGAGGCTGGGCATGGTGGCTCATGCCTGTAATCCCAGTACTTTGAGAAGCCAAGGTAGGAGGATCATTTGAGGCCAGGATTTCGGGACCAGCCTGGACAACACAGAGAGATGCTGTCTCTACAAAAAAATTTAAAATTTAGCTGAACATGGTGGCACACACCTGTAGTCCCAACTACTCCGGAGGCTGAGGCAATTGGATCACTTGTGCCCAGGATTATCAAGGCTGTAGTAACCTATGATCATGCCACTGTACTCTAGCCTGGGTGATAGAGTGAAAGCCTGTCTGTGAAAAATAAATAAACAAAACATGTAAAGGTTGAAAATGTCTATCTACTTATATTTTATTCAAGACTTCCTTCAATGATTCCTTTAAACCATCACAATACATATGTATTTAGGAGGGAAAGGAAATGATTATTGTCACTTTTTAGGGTTTCTCAAAAAACAATTCACCCAAAACCCTTTATTTTTGTTTAACAAAAAATATATATATGGCTTTAAACATTGCCTGCATTGCTAGATGACATTTTAAGGCAAAATGAAAATCCTATAAGCTTGGGTAGTATTTTTTTAAGTATTTTAGAAATTGTTTTTACATAAGATAGAAGCTAAAGTAGCTACCTCTTGGCTATAGAAATGTAACATGTTTATATAAACACTTTTAAAACCTTGGATAATACTAATTTTTATTTCATAAACCATTGATAAAGAGTACCAAAAAGGGAAGATTATTTCATGGCAAGACTAGCCCATATTAGTATAGCGAACTTTTATTATGTGTAATTGTAGGAAATTACTTCATCCATGATATTTCTGAATCAATGAATTGCTATATTCTGTTTATTGCTTTAATTAAATATTTGAGCAGCATCTACTAAGCACTGAGTCACTGTACCAAGGTATACTCATAAGTGATTTTCAGTAGTACTTGCCTTTTAAAAAAAGAGCAGAATAGACAACTGCGTGTTTTGGCCAAATTTTGTAATCCCTTGAGAAACTCAAATAGAAGAAGTTCCTTATTAACGTTTTTAAGTTGCCATTTGATCTTCAAACACTGATTTCACGTTTCTTTTTCAGCACACCAAATGAAAAGCTGTTGGGTCATTTGGTAAAGGAAAAGGTAGGATTCTTGTATATGCTGGATTTCTTTTTCTAATTCTGAAATGTCTCTTGGGACTAAAAACAATTGCAAAGGGGTCTGAGCTTCCTAGAATGGTGTGATTCTGGAATAAATAAAAACTGAAGAAGGACAACATTAAAAAATTTTTTTCTTAGAAAATTGAGAAATATTCAGACAGCCTGCCTTTCTCCCAGATGATCTGATTAACTCAGTATTTAATATTTCTACGAAGTTGTTCTGAGGTGTCTCTAAAAGTGATACCTATGTCGGATTAGTTGGAAATGACCTCCAAATTATTTGAAATTATTTAGAAATGATCTTCCCTGTGTACCCCTGCTGTCTTATGAGACTTAAAGATGAATGAGCTTCCTCTCTGCCTCTTATGTAATAGCTACTTTGCAATCTCATTTTCTAAAATGAAGACTCCAAAGAGAATAAAAGCTAAACTTAGTATCATCTTTTTAAAAATTTTAAGATATAATGAAAAGGAAAATTAGTCCTTGAGCTCCTCCTACTGGTTGCAGTTGAAACTGTTAGACTAGAGAACTGATATTTCTGAAGTCATACAATATTCGGTTTATACCTTTAAAATGCTGTTTCAGCAGAGCCAATTTCAGTTTGTCAGCTGTTAACATCCTCATCTCAAGTTTTATCAAAAATGTTGAAAGTCAAAAACTGTTGAAATGTAATTTTTTTTTTTTGAGACGGAGTTTTGCTCTTGTTGCCCAGGCTGGAGTGCAATGGCACTATCTTGGCTGACTGCAACCTCCACCCCCTGGGTTCAAGTGATTCTTCTGCCTCAGCCTCCCGAGTAGCTGGGATTATAGGCGCCCACCACCACACCCAGCTAATTTTTTGTATTTTTAGTAGAGATGGGGTTTCACCATGTTGGCCAGGCTGGTCTCGAACTCCTGACCTCAGGTGATTCACCTACCTTGGCCTCGCAAAGTGCTGAGATTACAGGCATGAGCCACCGCGCCCGGCCCTCAAATGTAATTTATTTATTTTTAATTAAATCTAGGTCACATAGTAAGCATTCTCTAAAAAAAAGTCGTAATTTCAAGTTAATGTCATGTATTTCTTTCAGTTGTAGCATTCATTTGAAGAAAACTACCAAAATCTCATGTATATATCTAGATAAAAATTTAAATTCTTGGGAAGATAATCCATGTTTTTCAATGATGAATACTGTAAGATACGTCAAATTTCCCAAAATAATTCATAGACTTTAAATACAGTTTCTATAACAACCAAAAGGATTTGAGATAATTTTTTTCATTATAAAATACATCAGAATGACTAGATGAACTAGAATAACAAAGAAAAAAGTAAAAATTAAAGATGTTTATCAAAGCATAATTTAGAATGGGGGAGAAATTAGAAAGGGCTTACATGTTCAAAAAAAACAAAAAACCAAAAAAATGAATATTTAAACGGTAGGCCTGGCACTGTGGCTCATGCCTGTAATTCTAGCACTTTGGGAGGCCAAGGTAGGAGGATCATTTGAGGCCAGGAGTTCCAGACCAGCCTGGGCAAACATAGCGAGATTCCATCTCTACAAAAAATTTTAAAAATTAGCCAGGCTCCTGCTTAAGCCATGATCTCATCATGCACTCAAGCCTAAGCAACAGAGCAAGACCCCATCTCTTAAAAAAAAAAAAATTTAAAAACTATGGATAATAAGTAATGCCTGAAAATTAGGTATTACAAGAATTTATGACACCATGGCAAAATGCTATAGGATAAAAATGTTACTTGAAAAAAAGCAAGATATTCATTGTATATACAATATAATTAGAGTAATTATGAAGAACCAAAATTTTTGTATAAAAAAGTTAGTTACTGGCCGGGCGCAGTGGCTCACCCTTGTAATCCCAGCACTTTGGGAGACCGAGGAATGCGGATCACGAGGTCAGGAGATCGAGACCATGGTGAAACCCCGTCTCTACTAAAAATACAAAAAAATTAGCCGGGCATGGTGGTGGGCGCCTGTAGTCCCAGCTACTCGGAGAGGCTGAGGCAGGAGAATGGCGTGAACCCAGGAGGCGGAGCTTGCAGTGAGCCGAGATCGCGCCACTGCACTCCAGCCTGGGCGACAGAGCGACACTCCGTCTCAAAAAAAAAAAAAAAAGTTAATTACCAAAATGTTAGCCATTTTACTTTTTTAAAATGTATTTTAATTGCATTTATTCTTTTTATAGTATGATACAGATTTTTATATTCTTGATAAATATCCATTGGCTGTAAGACCTTTCTATACCATGCCTGACCCAAGAAATCCCGTAAGTAATTTGGTTTTAAGTAACCCATTTTGGGGCAGAAGGGAAATTTTATTGTCACTGTCAGATTGTATAATGGGGATAATGGTTTTCATTAATAATTTGCAGTTTTGATAGACATACATGTTACCACTGATGTCTGTCACCACTGGTCAAAATGATATTGTAAAATTTGAATATTCTAGAAAATTAGTTTTAAAAACCTATGTTAAAATCATTTTCCTTGGTCATTTTTCTGAAGATTTATGAGGGAGAAAGACTATGTAAATTATAAATAGTACTACTAGATTTGCATACTTTAGCAAATCATCCTGTCATTGACCTTAAACTGGGAATTCACTTGTATCCTGGGAGTTAATAATCTAAATAATGTCTTACGGTCTTTTACCATTTTTCCATTTTAGTGGTTTCTAAACTTTACCATGCATCAGAATCACCTGAAGGGCTTTTTAAAACACCAGTTGCTGAGGCAGAATTTCTCATTAGTTGCTCGGGAATGGGAGCCTGATAATTTGCAGGCCCCAACTAACAAATTTCTGGTAATACTGAAGCTACTGGTCCAGGAATCACACTTTGGGAACCACTGGTTTGTTGAAAGACAGGGGATTAAAGTAAAAATAATAATAATTTAAAGACACACCTGTTGATAACTTGGAGTTCCAAACGTCACCCCAAAATCATACCATGCTTAAAAACATCTCAGATGATAAAGTGAAATAAGGATCAGCACTACTTCTTAAAAATTAGATGTGGCGCTCTGATTTGTTATTGGGGGGTGTGGGAGGAGAGCACAAAATCTGATATAAACAAAGAAAAAGTTATTCAGCCCTCAGTAGTTTAATTCTACTTTAGAGAACAAGGTTGCATTGTTAATTGTAGGAAAAAATGAACTTGCTCTTCATGCAGCAGAGATTTTTTTCCGTATATATGTAATAGAAGTAGGATGGTAGTCACTTGAGGAGTGGTGTTTTTCTCTTGCAGAAACAGTCCAACTCTTACGATATGTTCATGAGAGGAGAAGAAATATTGTCAGGAGCTCAAAGAATACATGATCCTCAGCTGCTAACAGAGAGAGCTTTACATCATGGAATTGGTAAACAACTTAAAATAATTTAGGAGAGTGTATATTCTGAAAATAATACATTTTAAACATTTAAAAGACTTCTCAGTCTTTTTAAAAATCTCCATTGGACAGTCATTGCTTTTGTGATCTTTTAAGATAAATAAGATGATAAATTATATTTTGTTTTGTGTCTTTTTGCAGATTTGGAGAAAATTAAGGCTTACATTGATTCCTTCCGCTTTGGAGCCCCTCCTCATGCTGGTGGAGGCATTGGTAATATTCTGTTATTGCTTACAAATAAGTTAATAAATTCTAAGTATAATACAAATTTGAATTACAAGAATTTTTAAAAGTGAATTACGACGTAAGTGAAAATTTGATTTCCAAGAAAGAAAATAAATAGCTAATTTGTGTGTTATAAAATATTATTGTCATAAAGTTCTAGCCATTTTTTTCTCTTAAGAGTTTAGAAGCCAAATGTCTTGTAAGTGGAGTATCCTGTTTTCTCTCTGCTGCTGTGAGTTCATTCGCATTAGCACAAATTAAAGCTCTACCTTAAAATACCTCAAAGAGCTGCTAAGTGTTTTTATTGAGATGTAGCACTTGATTGACTTTAAGAACACTTCTACAGTATAGGTAAGGGACTGCTCTGCAATTTAAAATGGGTAAATATTTAACTCATCTTTGGATGTCCATATCAAACACTCTTAAAAATTTTTTTGAATGTATAGTTTCATTGAAGTTTTTATTTGTTGTTTATTTTGCGGTTTTTTGGAAAATACAAAATGTACTTAAAAAATTTTCAAATTAAAATTGGTCAAGGGACAGTTTTTTCAACAGATGGTACAGAGAAAACTAATGTCCATTTGCAGAAGATTGAAATTACACCCTTACCTAACATCATATACAAAAATTAACCCAAAATGGATCAAAGGCCTAAATGTAAAACCTGCATATAAATGGCCAATAGGTATATGAAAAAACGCTCAGCATCACTCAACATTAGGGAAATATAGATTAAAACCTCAATGAGATCTCATACCTCTGGCTGTTAGTAAAAAGATAATGGATAATTGTTGGTAAGGATGTGGAGAAAAGGGAATCCTTGTTTGTAAATAGTTGATGGGAATGTAAAATTGGTACAGCCATTATGAAAAACAGGATGGAGATTCTTCTGGACATTACAAAGAGAATTACCATATGATTCAGGAATTCCATTTCTGGTCTTATATACCAAGGGAAATGAAATCAGCATGTTGAAGAGATTTGTGCACTCCATGTTCAATGCAGCATTATTTACAATAGCCAAGATACAGAAATGACCTTAGTGTCCATCAGTGGATGAATGGATAAAGAAAGTATAGATTGAGTATCCCTTATCCAAAATGCTTGGGACCAGAAGTCTGTCTGATTTTGGATTTTTTTCAGGTGTTAATCATATTTGCATTGTGCTTACTGGTTGAACATGCCAAATCTAGAAATCTGAAATGCTCCAATGAGCATTTTTGGTTTTTTTGTTTATGTTTTTGAGTATCATGTTGGCACTCAAAAAGTCTCAGATTTTGGAGCATTTTGGATTTTCATATTAGGAATACGCAAACCTATTTTATCTATATAGTGAAATAACACTCTGCCTTAAAAAAGAAGGAAATCCTGTCATTTGTAGCAATGTGGATGAACATAGAGGACATCATGCTAAACAAATTAGCAACTCAGGCACAGAAAGACAAATACTGTGTGATCTCACATATATATGGTACCTTTTAAAAGTTGAACCCATAGACAAAGAGTAGAATGGTTATTGGAATGGGGAGAAGATGGTCAAAGCTTATAAAGATTGAGTTAGGATGATTAAGTTCTGGAGATCCATTGTTCCACATTGTGACTACAGGTAATAACGTGTGCTTGAAAATTGCTAAAAGAGTAGATTTTAAATGTTCTCTCCACAAAAAATATAGGTATGCAAGATGATAGATGTGTTAATTAGCTTGATTTAATCATTTCACAGTGTATCAGAGTGTCACATCATACACTGTAAATACATACAATTTTTGTCAATTATAACTCAATAAAGCTGGGCAGAATTTTAAAAATAGCACCGGTTAAGGTCATTACATATGGTTTTTTGTTTTTTTTTAAGTTCTGGGATACATGTGCAGGATGTGCAGGTTTGTTACATAGGTAAACATGTGCCATGGGGGCTTGCTGCATCTGTCAACCCATCACCTAGGTATTAAGCCCTGCATGCATTGCTCTTTTTCCTAATGCTGTCCCCTACCCCACCCTCCCGACAGGCCCCAGTGTGTGTTCCCCTCCTTGTGTCCATGTGTTTTCATTGTTCAGCTCCCACTTATAAGTGAGAACATGTAGTGTTTGGTTTTCTGTTCCTGCGTTAGTTTACTGAGGATAATGGCTTCCAGCTTCATCCATGTCCTTGCAAAAGACATGATCTCGCTCCTTTTTATGGCTGCATAGTATTCCATGGTATATATGTACTACATTTACTTTATCCAGCCTATCATTGATGGGCATTTGGGTTGATCCCATGTCTTTGCTATTGTGAATAGTGCTGCAATGAACATACACGTGCATGTATCTTTATTACTCAGAATCCACAAGGGACTTAAACAAATTTTCAAGAAAAAAGCAAAACAAACAACCCCATTAAAAAGTGGGCAAAGGACATGAATAGACACTTCTCAAAAGAAGACATTTATGAGCCAACAAACATATGAAGAAAAGCTCAACATCACTGATTATTAGAGAAATGCAAATCAAAACCACAATGAGATACCATCTCACGCCAGTCAGAATGGCGATTGTTAAAAAGTCGAGAAACAACAGATGCTGACAAGGTTGCAGAGAAATAGGAATGCTTTTACACTGTTGGTGGGAATTTTAAATTAATTCAACCATTGTGGAAGACAGTATGGCAATTCCTCAAAGATTTAGAACTGGAAATACCATTTGACCCAGCAGTCCCATTCCTTTGGATATAAACATGATTTTTTTTTTTTTTTTGAGACGGAATCTCGCTCTGTCACCCAGGCTGGAGTGCAGTGGCGCAATCTCGGCTCACTGCAAGCTCTGCCTCCCAGGTTCACGCCATTCTCCTGCCTCAGCCTCTCCGAGTAGCTGGGACTACAGGCGCCCGCCACCACGCCCGGCTAATTTTTTTGTATTTTTAGTAGAGACGGGGTTTCACCATGGTCTCGATCTCCTGACCTCGTGATCCGCCCGCCTCGGCCTCCCAAAGTGCTGGGATTACAAGCGTCAGCCACCGCGCCCGGCCTTAAACATGATTTTTTTTAAGACTTATAGAGATGAATGACAGTGATGATTGCACAATGCTGTGAGTGTATTTGGCACTACTAAACTGGACACTTAAAAGTGGTTCAGATGGTAGATTTTATGTTATACGTATTTTAACACTTTTTTTTAATTGGAGGAGGAAAAAGAATAGTGCGTATTCGCCTCCCTACAGGAAAGCATTGTTTCTAGTTTTCAGCTTAACCTTTGCAAAGATACCTTTGCATATACGAAAAGACACACACATTTCTTTAAATATTTTTACACAAATTGCAGCATACTATTATATATAAACCATTTAGTACTTTGCATTTTTTACTTAATGTATCATTTTTTTAATGAGTCCAGATAGAGAAGAAATACTTTAATGTATCTTGTAATTTGTTTCTTATCAATACCTGAAGAGCTTTTTCATTCTTTTCACATCTCTACATAGAATCAATTGAAAGGAGGGACCATAATCTTGTTAACCACCTTCCAAAAATCAGTTTCTTCTTTACAGTCAAAACACTTAGTATAATAATGTACTCCAGAGCTTTTTATCATAAGGTCCACCATGTTAAATGTCTATAGAATTAACAGTAAATTTTCTCATACTTCTATTATTGCTTAAGCAAGTTTATGGCTCTCATCCTCATTGCCTGGGCTGTATAATCAGAGTGTGGTATCATTGGAAACATTCAAGCTTATAAATTTTCTTATTGTTTACATCATAGATTTTGTTCATTCTTATAGATTTTTGTGGTTCACATTTTAGACTCCTTACCACTTAAGGATATATTACTTAGTCCTTTTCATTTATAGTAGCATCTTTATTCTGAATCAATACTCAAAACAATTTTAAATAAACCCAAAATAATAGGAGTCATTTTCTTTCCTAACAAGGAAAAGTATTTAGTTTAACAATTTTATTTATGTCTGTAGTTCTAAGTAAGACCCTGAGAGATTTTCAAAAAGGAATTAATCATTATTTTTGTCTTCCCCAGGATTGGAACGAGTTACTATGCTGTTTCTGGGATTGCATAATGTTCGTCAGACCTCCATGTTCCCTCGTGATCCCAAACGACTCACTCCTTAAATTCACACTTTGCCACTTAACTCCAGTGTGGATGACAGAGCAAGACCCTGCCTCAAAAAAAAAAAAAAAAAAGCCACACTTACTCTTTTCAGTAACTTGCTAGTGCACAGGCTGTACTTTAGGTACTTAAAATATGCACTAGAATAAATTTGCAAGGCCCTAAAGTATCACTGTTATTTTTGGAGTAATTCAGTATAGATTCGTTTAAAAAAGATTTTTATAACTTCAGACATGCATCAGTAGGAAATACTTGAGAAATTCATATGGTTATGTCAAAAATTCATATTCTGTTACTACAGTAAACGTTAAGAGTTTTAAACAGTTAAGATTGTACAATTTTTTTTCTTTTCTATATTACAAGGGCCCCAGTGTTGATGTCTTAGATTTTCAGTATTTGAA
>NW_026652299.1:16487745-16644243 GCF_009828535.3 Hylobates moloch
AAGTACTTAGAGCTGGGGAGGTGCTAAGTTGGAGAAAGCCAGACAGGAGAGTCTAGGACTTTTTAAAATTAATAATGTATGGGGCACTTACATTTTATTCAAGGCTGTACTTCTGAAGACCTTATATAAATCAAGACTCACGTACTTGAGGACTGATATCTCCATAGGAATAAAGGAAAGTAGAAATGTCTTTGTTCTTGGTACAGTGAATCTTACATTATAGTTTAGCAGCTGCTTAGAGTGGTATTGATCTTGCCAACATATTTTCCCTTTATGCTTGTATAGTCAAATGATGTTTTTTATAAAATTAAAGATGTCTCTCTTTTTAAATACTACTTTTTATTTTTTCAGCATTATTTCTAATATTCTGTGGCATTTTCAGTCCTAAATAGCAGCACAGTTTAATATATTTGTCTCTGTATTTTTATTACCTCTAACTTCTTTTTCAGATACTGATTTTCAGTAAATTTTTCAACTTGAGAACTAGTACCACCATTTAACTAATGTTAGCATGATTTTGTTATGTGACATGAAAATATTTTAAGTGAAAATAACATATCAAAATAGTAGCATAGCAGTCACAAAAGTCACTCACAGGAGTTTGGTGCATGTGAACAACAAACAGCATTGATTAAATAATACTCCAAAAAAATGGCAGATATTTCTGTTTACCACCTAATGTCATTTTACTGCTATATGGCTATAGCATAAGCATGGTTCACATTTCATTCAGCCTACCAACATTAAAGTCATGCATTTTTTGACACATTTTTTAGTTTAACACATTTTTTAGTTTGAGGATTTTGCATTATTTCATATATTGATTATAAAGCAAGACTTAGTTAATATTTTTATGTCACACTATTTGAAATTCATGAAAATGCAGTTGTACAGAAAATGCAATTGCATTGTATATATTGAGACATAGGCAGTAAATTTCAGGTCTTCGGAATATAACATCACAGGAAGAAAATAGTATAACCAGAGACGTTATTTTCTTGCTTTATAACATGACAGTGTGAGTTAAATGAAGAGGATGTAAATGCTCTTTACTTAGTTGCTATAGATACCATATGTTGGAAATTGTATTCTCATTTGTAAAGTATTTTATTAGATTTTCCAGTGGTAATGTGAATCTGTTCATCATCAGAGAATAAAGTGATTTAGTTTATATACTTCCATCAAGGTGACTTTTGAAATTTTGAAATACCTTTCAAATGTGTTTTTTGTAGTTCACCTAGCTATGTTGCATTAAACATTCTTCATTTGCCTTTCATGAATTAAATCTTAATTTGGCCTAAAATAAACAACTAATTTGTTTTCAAGTCCTTCAGTATTCTCCATTTAACATGTTCAGACTTTATTATATATGGCTGTATGTTACATTCTCAATTTATTTGCATCTCAATTTATTTGCTTTATTTCACTCAGGGATTAACATTTACTGCGGCAAGTCATGTTGTATTTGCTGAACTGTATTGGGACCCTGGACATATAAAACAAGCAGAAGACCGAGCTCACAGAATTGGCCAGTGCAGTTCTGTGAATATTCACTACCTTATTGCAAATGGAACTCTAGACACCCTTATGTGGGGAATGTTGAATCGCAAGGTAAAGCTTGAATTTAAATCAAGTTAGCAGCTTACTTATTATTAACCATAGCCAATGTGAGTTAAGAGGCTGAGTTTTAGTGTTTTCAGGCAAAGGATACTTAAGTACATCAAGAGAATGATGATAATAGAGACCAAGGTAAGAAAAGGCTTCAATAGTAGTACCTTGCCTGCTCTCCTCTGTAATAAGACAGGCATGAACTTCCACATATTCCTATTATCTTCCAAGCCCTTCTACTACTTTAGAGGTACAATGATGGGGTTGGCTAGCAAGGAAACGTAATGTTTCAAGCCCCAAGTCCTTTGCGTAACCTAAGAATAAACCTTTTCTAGAAGAATTCTTGAGTTCCAAGCTAATTTTGGACAGAAGGTAGCCTGTACCCAGACTCTAGAAAATGTAGGAATGACATTGCTTGCTCTGTCCTCTCAGCTGTCTCTTTTCCTCAGTCTTGACAATGTTTATAGAAAGGACTTGACTAAGGATTAGATGATTTCAGGCTGGGCGCGGTGGCGCATGCCTCTAATCCCAGCACTTTGGGAGGTCGAGACGGGTGGATCACCTGAGGTCAGGAGTGCGAGACCAGCCTGGCCAACATGGTGAAACCCTGTCTCTACTAAAAATACAAAAATATTAGCTGGGCATGGTAGCAGGTGCCTGTAATCCCAGCTACTTGGGAGCCTGAGGCAGGAGAATTGCCTGAACCTAGGAGGTGGAGGTTGCAGTGAGCTAAGATCGCACCATTGCAACAATTGAACTCCAGCCTGGGTGACAGAGCAAGACTCTGTCTCAAAAAAAAAAAAAAAAAAAAAAAAAAAGGATTAGATTATTTCTGGGTTTGTTTGGGCAGCCATAACAAAGTACCAATCTATATTGGGTAGTTTATAAATAACAGAAATTTATTTCTTATACTTCTGGAGGCTAGAAGTCTGAGATTAAGATGCCAGTATGGTTGAGTTCTGGTGAGGGCCCTCTTCCAAGTTGCTGACTACTGCTTTCTCATTGTGGAAAGAGGGCAAGAAAGCTCTTTGGGGTCTCTTTTATAGGGGGCTAAGCCCATTCATGAGGGCTTCACCCTCATGACCTAATCACCTCCCAAAAGCCCCCCCTCCGAACACCATCAACATTGCGAGTTAGGATTTTAACGTCTGAATTTGGGGGGATACAAACATTCAGCCCATAGCACTGTTTTTCAATGAAATGTTTTTTAAGCACTGGATATAAATATTCAAAATGACCCATCATATGTTGGTTAAGTTTCAAAGCATATAAATATTAGAATAAAAGTTTTTATGAAGAAAGTGAATAGTATAACTTCTCAAGTTTGACCTTTTCTCATTAAGCATTGAACCATTGGCTGGGTAATGGATTATAATTTTGGATACTTATTGCTATGGTTTGAATGTTCATTCCCTCTAAAACTTACTTTGAAACTTAATCCCCACTGTGGCAGTATTGAGAGGTGGGCCATTAAGAGATGATTGGCCTTCTTTCCCATCCTCTTCTAAAAAAAAGAAAAAAAGGTGATTGGGTCATGAGGGCTCTGCCCTCATGAATGGATTAATCCATTCATGGATTGAGGGATTAATGGGTTATCATAGGAGTGGGACTGGTGGCTTTATAGGAAGAGGAAGAGAGACCTAAGCTAGCACCACTCAGCCCCTTCCTCATGAGATGGCCTGTGCTGTCTCAGAACTCTGTAGGTACCCATCAGCAAGAAGCCCTCACCAGATGTGGCCCCTCAACCTTAACTTCTCAGCTTCCATAAGAAATAAGTTCATTTTCTTTACAAATTACACAATTTCAGATATTCTGTTATAAGCAAAAGAAAACAGACTAGATGTCAATGAAGAGTCAAACTGTAAAATATTTTAAGAGATTTATTCTGAGCCAAATATGAGTGACATTGGCTCATGACACAGCCCCAGGAGATTCTGAGAACTTGTTCCTTAGATGGTTGGGCTACAGCTTGGTTTTATGCAAGGTGGGGTGGAGGGAGGCATTGGTTCCAGATCATAGGTAGATGCAAAGATTTTCTGATTGGCAGTTGATTGAAAGAGTTTATCTGAAGACTTGGAATACCTGGGTTAAGGTAAGGAGTTGTGGAGACCAAGGTTCTTCTTAGGCAGATAAAGCATCCAGGTAGCAGGCTTCAGACAGAATAGATTGTAAATGTTTCTTATTAGACTCTTTTTTTTTTTTTTTTTTTTGAGAGATGGAGTCTTGCTCTATCGCCCCGGCTGAGTGCAGTGGCATGATCTCAGCTCACTGCAACTTCTGCCTCCCGGGTTCAAGCGATTCTCCTGCCTCAGCCTCCTGTGTAGCTGGAACTACAGGCGCCGCCACCACAGCTGATTTTTGTATTTTTAGTAGAGACGGGGTTTCACCATATTGGCCAGGCTGGTCTCGAACTCCTGACCTTGTGATCCGCCCACCTCAGCCTCCCAAAGTGCTGGGATTACAGGCATGAGCCACCGCTCCTGGCCTCTTATTAGACTTTAAAAGGTGCCAGACTCCTTACTTAATTCTCTCCTGGATCAGAATAAAGACCTGGAAAGGAAGGGGGATTCTCTACAGAATGTAAATTTTCCCCACAAAAGACAGCTCTGCAGAGCCATTTCATACAAAAGAAATATGTTAGGGAATAAAAGGTTTCAATTTGTTTTAGGGCCTGCTATCTGTCATGTTGGCATCTTATTGCTACAAAGAGTCTGTTTTGTCAGTCTTAAGATCTCTATTTTAATGTTAATATTGGTCAGCTTTTTTGAGACAGATTCTCACTCTGTCACACAGGAATGCGGTGGCAGGATCTCAGCTCACCGCAACCTCCGCCTCCTGAGTTGAAGCGATTCTCCTGCCTTACCCTCCCAAGGAGCTGGGATCACAGGCGCCTGCCACCACGCCAGGCTAATTTTTCTATTTTCTGTAGAGATGGGATTTCACCATGTTGGGCAGGCTGGTCTCAAACTCCTGACCTCAGGTGATCGCCCCCCTCGGCCTCCCAAAGTACTAGGATTACAGGCGTGAGCCACTGCGCCTGGCCTGTTTCAGGTTTACTTTAGAATGCTCTTGGCCAAGAGGAGGAATCCATTAAGTTGGTTGGGAGGCTTATAATTTTATTTTTGGTTTATAAAGATAATTATATAACTAAAGCCCATGAAATGTTGGAACAGTAAGATTTTCTTGGTGGGTAGCTTATGATTTAAATGCAAAATCAAGTTACTTAGTGAATTTCAGCTGTGAGGTGAACTGCTGAAAAATTCATTTACTTTTTCCTCTTGTAGGCTCAAGTTACAGGGAGCACATTGAATGGCAGGAAGGAGAAAATTCAGGCTGAGGAAGGTGATAAGGAAAAATGGGATTTCCTGCAGTTTGCTGAAGCCTGGACTCCAAGTGACAGTTCTGAAGAGTTAAGGAAGGAAGCTTTGTTCACTCACGTAAGATTATGTGCCTCTTTTCTATTTTTTTTTAGTATCCTGAAACTATGACTTTGTATGTGTGGTTTTAAATAGCAACTCTCAGTTATTTATGGTGTTGAAAGGAGACTTCACATAAAGCTGGAAACCCTCTTAGAACCAAAAATTAACATTGTTTTCCAACAGTTTTAGTACTTACTGTTCAGCTCCTCAGATAAACAAACCGAATAAAATTCAGAGTTCAAAAGAAAATATAGGAGGCTATCTTTATGACACTGAGAATAGGGAAGAGTATATTAAATGTGCCTTAAAACGTGCAAATAGGCCGGGCGCGGTGGCTCACGCTTGTAATCCCAGCACTTTGGGAGGCCGAGGCGGGCGGATCACGAGGTCAGGAGATCAAGACCACGGTGAAACCCCATCTCTACTAAAAATACAAAAAAATTAGCCGGGCGTGGTGGCGGGCGCCTGTAGTCCCAGCTACTAGGAGAGGCTGAGGCAGGAGAATGGCGTGAACCCAGGAGGCGGAGCTTGCAGTGAGCCGAGATTGCGCCACTGCACTCCACGTGGGCGACAGAGCGAGACTCCGTCTCAAAAACAAAAACAAACAAACAAACAAACAAACAAAAAAAAAACGTGCAAATAAAGAAAAAGATTCAGATATTTGAGTATATCGAAATCAAAGGTTTTGTTATACAAAATGTCCTGTATATAAATCACAGACTCAGTAAAGATATTTGCATTACAATGTCCAAAGTATATGAAGAATTTATACAACTCAATTAGTAAAGCATAAACAAGTCAACAGAAAAATAGGCAAAGAGCTGGGCGTGGTGGCTCACACCTGTAATCCCAGCACTTTGGGAGGCTGAGGCAGGCAGATCACCTGAGGTCAGGAGTTTGAGACCAGCCTGGTCAACATGGTGAAACCCTGTCTCTACTAAAAATACAAAAATTAGCTGGGTGTGTTGGTGCATGCCTGTAATCCCAGCTACTCGAGAGGATGAGGCACAAGAATCGCTTGAACCACCTGAAGGCAGAGATTCCCGTGAGCTGAGATTGCATTGCTGCACTCCAGGCTGGGCGACAGAGAGAGAGACTGTGTCTCTGTCTCAGAAAAAAAAAAAAAAAAAATAGGCAAAGAATATGAGCATCAGAGGATACCTGAATAGCCAATAAACATGAAGAGAAGCTCTATCTCACTAAAATAAGGCAAATTGTAAAGATAATTTTGCCCTTTACTATTTATTAGTAAGTAATTAGCGGTATAACACTTTCAAAGCATGTGACCCCCCCGTTCCCAAAATTTTTTACTGAGTGTTTTTAGCATTCATTAATGATATTTGCCTGAATCACCTTTGAAATGGTTTTTCTTTTCTTTTCTTTTTTTTTTTTTTTGAGACAGAGTCTTGCACTATTGCCCTGGCTGGGTGCAATGGCATGATCTCAGCTTGCTGCAACCTCTGTCTCCTGGGTTCACGCGATTCTTCTGCCTCAGTCTCCCGAATAGCTGAGATTACAGGTGCCCACCACCATGCCTGGCTGATTTTTTGTATTTTTAGTAGAGACAGGGTTTCACTATGTTGGCCAGGCTGGTCTCGAACTCCTGACCTTGTCATCTGCCCACCTTGGCCTTCCAAAGTGCTGGGATTACAGGCATGAGCCACTGCACCCGGCCTGAAATGGTTTTTCTAATTCCATCATTGCTTCTATATTTATTAGTTGGCACTTTTCTGTAAAGAAGACGTTTACCTCCCCGCTTTGAAAAATTACCACTATGGACCAGGCGTGGTGGCTCACAGACCTGTAATACAGCACTTTGGGAAGCTGAGGTGGGTGGATCAGTTGACGTCAGGAGTTCGAGATCAGCCTGGCCAACATGATGAAACCCCGTTTCTACTAAAAAAAAAAACAAACAAAAAATTAGCCAGGCGTCATGGCACATGCCTGTAATCCCAGCTACTTGGGAGGATGAGGCAGGAGAATCACTTAAACCCAGGAAGTGGAAGTTTCAGTGAGCCGAGATCACGCCACTGCACTCCAGCCTGGGTGACAGAGTGAGACTCCGTCTAAAAAAATAAAAATAAAAATTACTATGAACTTAGGGGTTTCAGTTATTATTATTTAATGTGTTATAATCTTTTACCTTTTTTTCTTTTTCAGCTTAGATCTGGCTAATGAAACCTCCTTTAAACTGGCTCCTTTTTTAAAAAACACATCCTTATAATTCTCTGAGTGCTTCCTTGCGTTCTGGCACACAATATATAACAGGTTCACCTAAATTTTTTTACCCCAGACCTGGAATTAGCCATTTCTTTAAGGAGCACTTACTCCCTTTACTGTGGAGTGATATTTAGAAATTAGGATTTTTTTGTTGTTGTTCCTCTGGGCTATCATTGCTTCTAGGCTCTTTTCAATATACAGAATATATTCTCACACACATATAAGGATACATGCACAAAGATCTTTACTGTGTCATTTTTTAGAATGCAAAAAAATGGAAACAACCAAAATGCTCATCAATAGAAGAATGGATATGTAGATTGTCATATCTTGTAAAATGCTATTTAGAAGTTAAAGTGAATGAGTTATATTTATATGTATCAACATGATGAGATCTTGAAAACACAAAGTTGCTTTAAAAACACATAGCACACACACAGTATATTCTATATTTATGAGTATATATATGTAGTAAAACATAAACACACATTGGAAGAATATATATCAAATTTATAAAATTGGTTACCTCTGGGAGAGAAGAATGGATATGGGGAAGAATAAAAATGTGATAGCAACTTCAGCAAAAATGTTTTATTTCTTTTATTTTATAAAAAGATCAGAAGTACAATATTAATATTTGTAAATTTTGAATGGTGGATATATAGATTTTTGTTATATTCACTATACATTTCTATATGTAAAATCCCCCAGTCTCACCTCTAACAAATGCTATAGGTAAAATCTCCCAGTCTCACCTTATAACAGATTATTTATAAATTTAATAAGAAATAATATGTTAGAGAAATTTGTAATTTATAATGTCTGCTGTTTCCTAGCCTTTTTTTTTTTTTTCAATTCTTATTTTTTTAAAAGACACGCTCTCTGCCTATCACCCAGGTTGGAGTCCAGTGGCATGATTATAGCTCACTGCAGCTTCAAAGTCCTGGACTCAGGAGATTCTCCCATCTCGGCCTCCTGAGTAGCTAGGACCACAGGCATGTGCTACCATGCCTGGCTAATTTTTAATGTTTCATAGAGACAGAGTCTCACTACGTGGCTCAGGCTGGTCTCAAACTTCTGGCCTCAAGCAGTCCTCCCACCTCTGCCTCCCAAAGCACAGAGATTAGAAGCATGAACTGCCACCACTCTTGGCCTTCTAGTCTTTTTGAGGTAATATGGTGTCAGAGCTATGGAGAGTTTAATTTTAATTTTTCAAAGAACTGATCAGAAATTATAGGAATAAAATTTTTACGTTTTTTCTGATAATACAAAATTAAAAATTTAATGTGAAGTTTAATTTCACAAAAATACATTATTTTATGTAGAATTGTATTACATTTTTAATTATCTTATTTGGAGGTCTAGTACATTTTTTTTCTAGAATATTAGAATAATTCTGTCAAATATTGCTAAAAATTAGATTATTTATAAGATTTTCTTTTAATTTAAAAAAGAGTTTTCTTTGTTTTTTTTGTTTGTTTGTTTTTTGAAGATGGAGTCTCACTCTGTTGCCAGGCTGGAGTGCAGTGGCGCAATCTTGGCTCACTGCAACCTCCGCCTCCCAGGTTCAAGCAATTCTCCTGCCTCAGCCTCCCAAGTAGCTGAGACAACAGGCACACACCACCACGCCTGGCTAATTTTTTGTATTTTATTAAAGACGGGGTTTCACTCTGTTGCCCAGGCTGGTCTCCAACTCCTGAGCTCAGGCAATCTGCCCACCTCAGCCTCCCAAAGTGCTAGGATTACAGCCATGAGCTACTGTGCCCAGCCAAGGTTTCTTTCTTTCTTTCTTTTTTTTTTTTTGGAGACGGAGTCTCGCTCTGTCACCCAGGCTGGAGTGCAGTGGCGCGATCTCGGCTCACTGCAAGCTCCACCTCCCGGGTTCACGCCATTCTCCTGCCTCAGCCTCTCCGAGTAGCTGGGACTACAGGTGCCTGCCACCACGCCCGGCTAATTTTTTGTATTTTTAGTAGAGACGGGGTTTCACCGTGGTCTCGATCTCCTGACCTCATGATTTGCCCGCCTCGGCCTCCCAAAGTGCTGGGATTACAAGCGTGAGCCACCGTGCCCGGCCCCAAGGTTTCTTTCAACAATGCTTATTGTATTATATTCTGGTCTACAATAAAGTCAGTAGAAATCCTAGCTATTTTTAAAATATATAAATAAACCTATGATTTGTAGCTGTTCTTTCTCTAAAATTTCCTATCAAACTATGTTTACAAGTTCATTTCTAAGATAGATATTAAGAATTTGAAATAAATCTTCCTACATATATATATGTTTATTGTTTTTCAAAGTTTATCTGAAGAAAAATATATATTCGTATACACAATTTTAAAAAATCACCCATACCAAATTTTACTTTCTTAAGTTAGGTTTATGTCTTTCATAGTTTAGTGTTGTCTTATAGATTTTCCAATACTTGTCTTTATACAGACACAGTTTGATGTAAATTGGAATCTTACAATGTAGGGATCTTTTGTTTTGGTTAGTTTTGCTTTGTTGGTATTTGCTTATTTATTGTATGGCCAGCAAGTGAAGTGTGCTTTGATTGACTTTAGGTGGGTGCGCCCTCTCATCACTCTGTCTATACCTTCCCAGCTTCATGCAGTTTAAGAAATGTTCAATTTGTTGGCAGGTACTAAGGAAATTTAGTCTACTGATTAACTTATTTTTCTTCTGAACATTGCCAGAATTTAAGCATTTCCAATGGGAATTTTCCTATGAATTTGATTTATTTTTATCCATTTACAAAGCCTTTTAAAGAACATTTCCAGCATCTCCATTTTTAGAAAACTTTCAACTTTCAATTAAACTTTCCTAGATTAACCAAACTTGCCATTTGACATCAAAAACTTCTTTGACTCAAAAATTTTTATCAGTTCTAATTGGATGGTTTTTAACAGCTTGTGGGTATTTCAGTATATTATTGAATATTATATATTCAAGTATACATATACTATATATATATAGTATATACTATATATATCAAGTGTATATATAGAATAAAAATACAAAAATACAAAATTTTTATATATAGTATACTCTATATCAAGTGTATATATAGCATATATATATCAAATATACTTGACTATATAGTATATATATAGAATATATAGTATATACTATAAACTTGAATATATATAGAATATATATAGTTTATATACACTATATATATTCAAGTATACTTGATATATATACTTGAATATATAATAGTCAATAATATATTCAAGTATATATATAATATGTTCAAGTATATCTATATTCAAGCATGTATAGTACATATATAGTACATATAGTATAGTATATATAGTACATATATACTATATATATGCTTGAATATATATATAATTAAATATATATTATTCAAGTATTTGAATAATACCTTAAATGAAACTAATCCACACAAACGTATGAATCACAATTCTTTACCCATGCTAGATGTATTTACATTTTTTCAGAAATTACGGTATTTATTAACCCAAATGAAACTCAAATTGAAGTCCAGTTCAAGTGAAAAGAAAAAATTCCACCACCACAAGGAAAGATACTTTTGCACAGCCCAGTTGGCTGTCCTATAAGTAAGCAGTCTTGCCTTGGAGTCCATCACCAGGGTCACTGCCTAAGATGTGGTCAGTCCAATTTCCACTGCTTCTTCCTTTCTTCTACATCTGAATGTGTCTGACTTCTAAATACTATTTTGGCTTTGAGGTGTTTTGATTTCTCTACAGTGGCTTCCATTGAGTGATAATGTAGGTCATCTCCAGGTGGGAGAATGGTATGGATATTAGTGTATGTTATTTCTAAGCAACGAAAGGCTGTTTCTGAATAAAGCAAACTGAGTGGAGTATTCAAATAGGGAGCCTCCTTCTCTCTTCGGTTTTCATTTTGCTGCCATCATCTAACAAGTGTCTCTTCCTCTAGCTCTAGCTGTGGGAAATTGGGGCCCTTCCCTTAATCTCTTTAGGGCCTTTTCTTACCCTCTTTTGCTCCTTTCTCCAATAATCAGCAACATTATTTATCTAGCCATTTGAGTTACTAGATTACTAGATGGCTTCTAAGCCCCCTTTCATCCATTATATATAAACTATAAAGTATCCTAAGAGAAACTTGGTGCATAAATGATTCATAGGTGAGCCAAAAAAAAAAAAAGGACTCTAATTTAATATGGGTAATGAGTCCTGCTTGTGGTTAGGACATGTCTGCTTTCTGGCTGGGCGCAGTGGCTCACGCCTGTAATCCCAGCAATTTGGGAGGCTGAGGTGGGCGGACCACCTGAGGTCGAGAGTTCAAGACCAGCCTGACCAACACGGAGAAACCCCGTCTCTACTAAAAATACAAAATTAGCCGGGCGTGGTGGCACATGCCTGTAATCCCAGCTACTCAGGAGGCTGAGGCAGGAGAATTGCTTGAACCCAGAAGGCAGAGGTTGCGCTGAGCTGAGATTGATTGCATCGTTGCACTCCAGCCTGGGCAATAACAGCGAAACTCCGTCTCAAAAAAATAAATAAATAAAAATATGTAGAATGGTTGCCTGTCTGCTGCAAAAAATTGTATGTAGTTAGGAGAGCTCTTCAGCATTATTATGAAATTTAAAAATATGCCCTCAGACCAGAGCTTGGTGGCTCTTGCTTGTAATCCAAGCACTTTGGGAGGCTGAGTCTCCATTGAGCCCAGGTGTTTGAGACCTGCCTGGACAACATGGCTAGACCTTGTCTCATTAAAAAAAAAATAAAAATAAGAAAATTAGCTGGGCATGGTGGTACACACATGTAGTCCCAGCCACTTGGGAGTCTCGAGCTCAGGATGATTGCACCACTGTACTCCAGCCTGGGCAACAGAGTGAGACCCTGTCTCAAAAACAAACAAAAACAAAACAAAGTTCTCAAACTTCAAAAAGAAAACGCATTTTTAAATTAAATGCCAACATTGTATGAAATGTTTGCTTTGTTGTGGTAAAAAGTGCAAATTAAAAATGTCTCATATATACAAAAAATAACCTTTTTTCCCTGCATATTGTCCAATTGAATACATGGTAACAGCAAAAAGAAAGTTGACCACAGGAGCTGTGGCACTTGTGAAATCTAAATCCCTCTTGTCCAAAATATCTTCTTTCTGAATATGGTAAAGAATTGGTTTCTTGGGGCAGCACATCTTAAATGAGAATATTTATTTAATATATATTTTAGGAGTTCAAAGCACTTTGTAATTATTATGTAATTAGTCTGCATAATAGCCTAATTAATAAGGACATGAGGGCAGCCTCATTGTTACAGATAGAGACATACAAATGTCTCTGTCGTAGTGTTGTAGGAAAATCCGGGTTCTTGTCACACGACCAGGATAATTTAGGCATGCGGATACATTGTAGGGTGAGAAGGGCAGCATTTATTGTGGGAAAAGGAATAGAAGGGAAACAGGGACTCTCAGCAAAGGCGAGAGTCCTGCTAGCAGGCTTTGCGCTTCACAGATTGAATCCCCTTTTACCACCCAGGAACAGGAGAGGCCAGGCTCCTCCTTCCTGCAGTGGGTGCTAACTCCCCAAGGCTCCACCCCATCCTCCCAATGCACAGGCAGGTTGGAGATTCTCCAGGGAGCCCTTTTTACTTCACTGTCTCAATAGTTTACATAACATTATGTTATTATTAGACATTTGTCTTATTTACTTTTATGACTTTTAATACACTCAATAATAATGACTAACATCTATTGAGTTGTTATTTCTTGCAGCCACTGTGCTAAGCCCTTAACATTCAGGATCTTTCTTTAAAAAAAAAACTTACTTAAATAAAGATGGGATCTCACCATGTTGTCTAGGCTGGTCTCGAACTCCTAGGCTCAAGCAATCCTCCCACCTCAGCCTCCCAAAGTGTTGGGATTACAGGCATGAGCTACCACCCCAGGCTCATGATCTTATTTAACCTTCAGAGCAACATCCATGAGGAAGATACTATTAACTTGCCCCACTAAATCTGAGAAAGGTTACATAATCTGCCCAAGGTCATACAGCCAATAAGTGGCACAGCTGGGGCAGAAAGTGCCAGGCCTTTCTGCTCCAAGGTCTGTTCTCATAACTTTGCCAATCCATACTAGGTGCATTAGAGTTAGCATATCATGGGCCTTCAATAAATGTATGTGGAATGAATACAACATTGAAAAACTTGAATTTGATTTAGCCAAGTTTCTGGGATGTGAGCCACATACAGGACGTTCAAAGATCATTGATTATATAAACATCTATTAAGATTATATGAAATACAAGTCAAAACCACAATGAGATACCACATCACACCCACTAGGATGACTAAAATAAAAAAGACGAGTATTGGCAATGATGTAGAGAAATTAGAAGACTCATATATTGTTGGTAGGAATGTAAAGTGATGCAACCATTTTGTAAAACCATCTGGGAGTTCCTCAACATGTTAGACATAAAGTTACCATATGACCCAGCCATTGTACTTCCAAGAGAATTGAGAACATCTGTCAACACAAAAACTTGGACATGGACATTATGGCAGCATGATTCATAGTAGCCAAAAAAAGTTGGACCAGACCAAATGTTTATAAATTGATGAATGGGTAAACAAAGTGTGGTTAATCCATATGTTACCAGAAAGAGGTCTCAATCCAGACCTCAAGAGAAGGTTATTGGATCTCATGCAAGAAGGAATTTGGGGTTAGTCTACAAAGTAAAGTGAAATGACATTTATTAGAGAAATAAAGAAACTAAAGAATGGCTACTCTATAGGCAGAGCAGTGGCATGGGCTGCTTGACTAAGTATGCTTATGGTTATTCCTTGATTATATGCCAAACAAGGGGTGGATTAGTCATGAGTTTTCCAGGATTGCAAGTTCCTGGAACTGAAGGTTCCTCCCCTTTTTAGACCATATAGGGTAACTTCCAGATGTTTCCATGGCATTTGTAAACTCTTTTGGTGCTGGTGGGAATATCTTTTAGCATGTGAATGCATTATAATTAGCATATAATGAGCTGTGAGGATGACCAGAGGTCTCTTTCATTACTATCTTGGTTTTGGTGGGTCTTGGCTGGCTTCTTTATTGCATCCTGTTATATCAGTAGGGTCTTTGGGACCTGTGTGTTGTAAAACCAGTCCTGCCAAACTCCTGTCTCATCCTATGACTAAGAATGCCTAACATCCTTGAAATGCAGCCCAGCAGGTCTCAGCCTCATTTTACCCTTCCCATATTCAAGATGGAGTTGCTCCGGTTCAAATGCCTCTGACACATACAGTGGAATATTATTTGGCCTTAAAAAGGATACATGCACTGGGCTTGGTGGCTCACGCCTGTAATCCCAGCACTTTGGGAGACTGAGGTGGGTGGTCACTTGAGGTTGGGAGTTTGAGGCTAGCCTGACCAACATGGAGAAACCCCATCTCTACTAAAAATACAAAATTAGCTGGGCGTGGTAGCGTGCACCTGTAATCCCAGCTACTTGGGATGCTGAGGCAGGAGAATTGCTTATACCTGGGAGGCAGAGGTTGCAGTGAGCTGAGATTGTACCACTGCACTCCCGCCTGGGCAACAGAGTGAGACTCTGTTTCAAAAACAAACAAAAAAAAGATACATGCTACACCATGAATGAACCCTGAAAATTTACTAAGTGAAAGAAGCAGGACATAAAGGCCACTTCTTACATGGCTCTTTTTATTCAGATTAGCCAGAATAGGCAAATCCATAGAGACACAAAGTAGACTAGTACTTGCTAAGAGATTCAAAGGGAGGATGGGCAGCGACTGCTGTCAAAGAACAAAATTTAGCCTGGACAACATGGCAAAACCCTGTCTTTATAAAAAATACAAAAATCAGGTGGGCGTGATGGCATATGCCTGTAGTCCCAGCTACTCAGGAGGCTGAGGTGAGAGTATCACCTGAGCCCAGGGCAGTCGAGTCTGTAGTGAGCCGTGATTTCTCCACTGCACTCCAGCCTGGGTGACAAAGTAAGGCCCTGTCTCAAAAACAAACAAAAAAAGAACAAAATTTTAATGAATTGACTTTTAAATATCTGATTGGGTTTTTTTGTTTGAGGAGGGTTGTTTTTGTTTTTAAGAGACAGACTCTCACTCTATTGCCCAGGATTGTTCAGTGGAGAGGTCATAGTTCACTGCAGCCTCGAAATCCTGGGCTCCAGTGATCCCCCTGCCTCAGCCTCCCAAGTAGCCAGGACTATCATCATGCCACCATGCCAGGTTAATTTTTTATTTTTTGTAGAGATGGGGGTCTCCTTATGTTGCTCAGGCTGGTCTCAAATTCCTCAGCTCAAGCAATCCTCTTGCCTCAACCTTACAAACTGTTAGGATTACAGGCGTTAGCCACTACACCTGGCCCTGATTGGTTTTTATTAGCAAGTCATGAATTGGGCAGCATCCTGTTTATGAACTAGAATGATGCTTCACTAAGCTGAGCAGAGCAGAGTGGGTGAGTTTTATAGGCAGAAAAGGAGAAACAAGGAACAGAAAAGGAAGCAGAAACAAGGAAGAAAAAGCAGATTAATAGTTTCAAAATTATTTTCTTCGTAGGGGTAAAGCAGAGAGAACTTCCTCATTGTCTGGTTCAGGTTGACTGGGCCCCTTTTGATTGCTGTGAATCCCTGGGGTGTGTGTGTGTGTGTGTGTGTGTGTGTGTGTGTGTGTGTGTGTGTGGTGTGTGTGTGTGTGTGTGTGTGTGTGTGTGTGTGTGTGTGTGTGTGTTTTGTTTTTTTAAACTGTCCTGTTTTTAAGTTCAGTTTGATTAAGTGGCACCTAGCATGTGTTACTCCATCCTGGTTTGGTCTGCTCTTTTGGGTCCTAGTGTAGGAGCTCAGACTAAAACAATGGCTTCACATACATTGTATTTAACATTGCCTAATGAGTATAGGGTTTCTTTCTGAGGGTAATGAAAATGTTCTACGGCCGGACGCGGTGGCTCACACCTGTAATCCCAGCACTTTGGGAGGCCGAGGCAGGCGGATCACCAGGTCAGGATATCAAGACCAGCCTGGCCAACATGGTGAACTCCCATCTCTACTAAAAATACAAAAAAATTAGCTAGGTGTGGCGGCGTGTGCCTGTAGTCCCAGCTGCTCAGGAGGCTGAGGCAGGAGAATGGTGTAAACCTGGGAGGTGGAGGTTGCAGTGAGCTGAGATCGCGCCACTATACTCCAGCCTGGACGACAGAGCGAGACTCTGTCTCAAAGAAAAAGAAAAGAAAATGTTCTACAATTAAACAGGGGTGGTGGTTGCTAAAGTCTGAATATACTAAAATCATTGAATTGGACACTTTAAAAGGGTGAATTTTATGGTATATGGATTATATCTCAATAAAGCTGTTTTTTGTTTTGTTTTTTTCAAGACTGAGTCTCACTCTGTTGCCCAGGCTGGAGTGTAGTGGTATAATCTTGGCTCACTGCAACCTCCGCCTCCCGGGTTCCAGTGATTCTCTCGCCTCAGCCTCCTGAGTAGCTGGGATTACAGGCGTGAGCCACCACGCCTGGCCAAAGCTGTTATTTTTTTAAAAGACTATATGCTAAATTTTGAGAATGCAAAGATAAGGAAAATAGCTAACTTTCTTTTGGCGCTTACTCTTTGGTTAGGAAAAAACAATTGTAAACAAATCATTTTAATGCAATATGATAAATATGAAAATAGAGACATGTAAGCCAGGCTCTGGGAACACAGGACAGAATAAATAACTACCTGGAGCATTTGAGAAAGTTTCCGTTGGGAAATATCTGAGCTGGATTTTGAAGGATGAATTCAAAGGCAGTAGGTCCAATTTCAGGCAGAGGGAACACCAAAAGCATGCCTAAAAGCACAGGGATATGAACAAATATTAATTGTTCTGAGAATGCAAAATCTACACAAATATGTGAGCTTAGGGCACATGAGAAGTGAGTTGGAGAGGAAGCCTAAAACTTTGGCAGTAACCAGTTGGAGAGGAACTCACACTTGCCATGCCAAAAAGTGAGACCTGATTCTGGAAGTATGTAGTGTCATGAGATGTTTTTAAGCAGATAAATAACATGATCAGATTTCTGTCTTCAAAAGATAGTCCTAATGGTAGTGTGGAAAACAAATGGAAGGGTGAAGAGACAGAAGTTCTTGGAGGCAGTGCTACTTGGGGATGGATTACAGTCATACACCACATAATGATGTTTTGGTCAACTACGATCACATATACAATGGAAGTCTCATAAGGTTATAATGGAGCTGAAAAGTTCCTATCACCTGGTGAGGTTGTAGTCTTAGTAACATGGTAGCACAATATATTACCCTTTCTATGTTTAGATACACAAATACTCACTATGTGATACAGTTACCTATAGTATTCAGTACTGTAACTGCTGTACAGGTTTGTAATCTGGGAGTAATAGGCTATACCAGGTAGTCTAGGTGTATAGTATGCTATACCATCTAGGTTTGTGAAATACACTCTGTGATGTTGGTACAACTGCAAAATCACCTAAAGATACATTTCTTGGAATGTTTCTGTATCTCCGTTGTTAAGCAAAGCATAGTATACTCTCTCCCATCTAGTTTCAGCCTATGGTGAAGGGATCTCTCTCTCTCTCTCCACTCTCTGTCCAGGCTTTCTCCCCCTGATTTTTTAGAACCTGAGAACTTGGTTGGGTCACAGTTCAAGGTAGGTGAGTTCCTGTTCCCCCAGGAGGCATGCCTCTCCTTTGCTTTCTGCTTCCACTGTGAGCACAGCAAACAAGCCTGCGTTGGCAGGCCCTACCACCTCCTCTGCCGCTAGATCTGTGCTGACAAGTTAGGAAGTCTAGTTTTGACCTTGGGTTCTAGCTGGGTTCTTCAGTATACCTTTTACCAGAATTTTACTTTGGTACTATCAGGCACTTACAGGTCTATTAATAAAGCCAGTTCCTTTTTATTCATGAGGCTATCAGTATGTATAAAGCTCCTTTGTCAAGGATTCCTAGAGGGGATTTGAGGCACTATAACCACCCTGAATTCCTAACAGTGGTAGTGACAATAGAGAGGCAAAAAATGCCAGACATTTCAGCAGTAGAATCAATAAAATGAGACCTGAGTGGAATCCTATCTAATAGCAGCAGTGCAAAAAGAGTAGAAGGGATTGAAGCAGGCACTTAAGGAAAACACCACAGCCAACAGCATGCAGGTATATAACGAGAGGACAAATTGAAACAATGGAAAGAGATCCAATTTAGTCTAAAACTGGAGATTTCCATGCAGAGGACTTAATAGTTAATTTGGATGAGCAGTGAAGAGCCAAAAGATTGTGGTGGTAGAAGAGGAGCTGGCTTAAGGACAGAGGTGAAGCGTTCACTCAGGACGTCTTGAGTTTGAGGTGTCTCTGAACCTCAGCTGTTGTCCAAGAGTCATTTGGAGCTCAGCCCTAGAGCTTAAAGAGAAATAATGGTACATAGGTACACACTAGACATAAGTGGATTAATTTAACCACCTGAGTTACATTCTAATAATCTATATGTTATATGATATTTTGCTATAAATTCTCATTGTCCTTATTGGAAGAGACAGCCATTCCCAAAGACATTTGCATATACTACTTTTGATGTCATGGGATTTTTTTGTACAAAATAATCTTTTTAATCTTTTCTTTATATTTTTTAACTTTTATTTTAGGTTTGGGGGCACATGGGAAGGTGACACATAGGTAAACGTGTCATAGGGGTTTGTTGTACATATTATTTCATCACCCAGGTATTAAGCCCAGTACCCAGTAGTTATCTTTTCTGCTCTTCTCCTTCACTCAACCTCCCCTCTCAAGTAGACCCTAGTATCTGTTGTTTCCTTTTTTGTGTTCATAAGTTCTTATTATTTAGCTCCCATTTTGTATTAGTCCATTTATGCTGCTGATAAAGACATACCCCAGACTGGGAAGAAAAAGAGGGCTTTTGTTTGTTTCTTTTGTTTTTTTGAGACGGAGTCCTGCTCTGTCGCCAGGCTGGAGTGCAGTGGCGCGATCTAGGCTCAATGCAGCCTCCACCTCCTGGGTTCAAGCAATTCTCCTGCCTCAGCCTCCCGAGTAGCTGGGACTACAGGCACGCACCACCACACCCAACTAATTTTTGTATTTTTAGTAGAGACGAGGTTTCACCATGTTGGCCAGGCTGGCCTCAAACTCCTGACCTTGTGATCCGCCCACCTCAGCCTCCCAAAGTGCTGGGATTACAGGTGTGAGCCACCGTGCCCAGTGGAAAAAGAGGTTTAATTGGAATCACAGTTCCACATGGCTGAGAAGGCCTCAGAATCATGGCAGGAAGTGAAAGGCACTTCTTACATGGTGGCGGCAAGAGAAAATGAGAAGGAAGCAAAAGTGGAAACCCCTGATAAAACCATCAGGTCTCATGAGACTTATTCACTATCACAAGAATAGTGCAGGAAAGACTGGCCCCCATGATTCAATTACCTACCCCTGTGTCCTTCCCACAACACATGGGAATTCTGGGAGATACAATTCAAGTTGAGATTTGGGTGGGGACACAGCTAAACTATATCATTCCACCCCTGGCCCCTCCAAATCTCATATCCTCCCATTTCAAAACCAATTATACCTTCCCAAAAGTCCCCCAACATCTTAATTCATTTCAGCATTAACCCAGAAGTCCACAGTCCAAAGTCTCATCTGAGACAAGGCAAGTCCCTTCTGCCTATGAGCCTGTAAAATCAAAAGCAAGCTAGTTACTTCCTAGATACAATGGGGGTAGAGGTTAAATACAGCTGTTCCAAATGGAAGAAATTGGCCAAAACAAAGGGGATACAGGGCCCATGCAAGTCTGAAATCAAGTGAGGCAGTCAAATTTTAAAGCTCCAAAATGATCTTCAACTCCAGGTCTTACAGCCAGGTCACACTGATGCAAAAGGTAGGTTCCCATGGTCTTGGGCAGTACTGCCCCTGTGGCTTTGTAGGGTACAGCCTCCCTCATGGCTGCTTTCACAGGCTGGCATTGAGTGTCTATGGCTTTTCCAGGAGCATGGTACAAGTTGTCAGTGGATCTACCATTCTGAGGTCTGGAGGACAGGTGGCCCTCTTTTCACAGCTCCAGTAGGCAGTGCCCTAGTAGGGACTCTGTGTGAGGGCTCCAACCCCACATTTCCCTTCCACACTGCCCTAGCAGAGGCTCTCCATGCGGGCCCCACCCCTGCAGCAAACTTGCCTAGGCATCCAGTCGTTTCCATACATCTCCTGAAATCCAGGTGGAGGTTCCTAAACTTCAGTTCTTGACTTCTGTGCACCCACAGGCTCAACACCACATGGAAGCTGCCAAGGCTTGGGGCTTCCACCCTCTGAAGCCACAGCCCAAGCTGTACATTGGCCCCTTTCAGCCATGGCTAGAGCAGCTGGGATGCAGGGAACCAAGTCCCTAGGCTGCACGGAGCACAGGGACCCTGGACCTGGCCTACGAAACCACTTTTTCCTCCTGGGCCTCCTGGCCTGTGATGGGAGGGGCTACCATGAAGGTCTGTGACATGGCCTAGAGACATTTTCCCCATGGTCTTGGGGATTAACATTAGGCTCCTTGCTACTTATGCAAATTTCTGCAGCCAGCTTGAATTTCTTCCAAGAAGTTTTCTGTCACATAGTCAGGATGCAAATTTTCCAAACTTCTATGCTTTGCTTCCCTTATAAAACTGAATGCCTTTAACAGCACCCAAGTCACCTCTTAAATGCTTTGCTCCTTAGAAATTTCTTCTGCCAGATACCCTAAATCATCTCTCTCAAGTTCAAAGTTCCACAGATCTCTAGGGTAGGGGCAAAATGCCGCCAGTCTCTGCTGAAACATAACGAGTAGTCACTTTTGCTCCAGTTCCCAGCAAATTCCTCATCCCCATCTGAGACCACCTCAGCCTGGATTTTATTGTTTATATTGCTATCAGCATTTTGGGCACAGCCATTCAACAAGTCTCTAGGAAGTTCTAAACTTTCCCACATTTTCCTATCTTTTTCTAAGCCCTTCAAACTGTTCCAGTCTCTGCCTGTTACCCAGTTCCAAAGTCACTTCCACATTTTCAGGTATCCTGTCAGCAGTGCCCCACTCTACTGGTACCAGTTTACTGTATTAGTCCATTTTCATGCTGCTGATAAAGGCATACTTGAGACTGGGAGGAAAAAGAGGTTTAATTCGACTTAAAGTTCCACATGGCTGGGGAGGCCTCAGAATCAACAGCAGGCAGCGAAAGGCACTTCTTTATATGGCAGTGGCAAGAGAAAATGAGAAGGAAGCAAAAGCGGAAACCCATGATAAACCCATCAGATCTCATGAGACTTACTCGCTATCACTAGACTAGCGCAGGAAAAACTGGCCCCCATGATTCAATTACCTTCCCCTGGGTCCCTCCCACAACATGTGGGAATTCTGTGAGATACAATGCAAGTTGAGATTTGGGTGGGGACGCAGCCAAACCATATCACACTTATAAGTGAGAACATGTGGTATTTGGTTTTCTGTTCTTGCATTAGTTTGCTAACGATAATAGCCTCCAGCTCCATCCACGTTCCCACAAAAGACATTATATCATTCTTTTTTATGGCTAAATGGTATTCCATGGCATATAAGTACCACTTTTTCTTCATTTAACCTGTCATTGACATGCATTTCTGTTGATTCCATGTTTTGCTATTGTGAATAGTGCTACAGTGAACATTCCTGTGCATGTGTCTTTATGGTAGAATGATTTCTATTCCTCTGGGTATATGCCCAGTAATGGGATTGCTGGTTCGAATGGTAGTTCTGCTTTTAGCTCTTTGAAGAACTGTCATACTGCTTTCCATAATAGTTGAACAAATTTACACTCCCACCAACAGTGTATGTGTTCCCTTTTCTCTGCAACCTTGTCCACATCTGTAATTTTTTTCGCTTTTTAATAGCCATTCTGACTGGTGTGAGATGGTATCTCACTGTGGTTTTGATTTGCATTTCTCTAGTGATCAGTAATACTGAACTTTTCTTCATATACTTGTTGGCCGCATGTATGTCTTCTTTTGAGAAGTGTCTGTTCATTTCCTTTGCCTACTTTTTGTTGTTGTTGTTGTTGAGACAGAGTCTCGCTTTCTCACCCAAGCTGGAGTGCGATGGTGCAATCTTGGCTCACTGCAGCCTTCGGCTGCCAGGTTCAAGCAAATTGCATGCCTCAACCTTCCGAGTAGCTGGTACTACAGGTGCACGCCACCATGCTCAGCTAATTTTTGTAGTTTTTGTAAAGATAGGGTTTCACAATTTTGGCCAGGCTAGTCTTGAACTACTGACCTCAGGTGATCCACCCATCTTGGCCTCCCATAGTGCTGAGATTATAGCCATGAACCACCATGCTGGGCCCTTCGCCCACTTTTTAATGGAACTTTGTGTTTTTCTCTTGTAAATTTGTTTAAGTTTCTTATAGATGCTGGATATTAGGCCTTTGTCAGATGCATAGTTTGCAAATACTTTATTCCTTTCTGTAGGTTGTCTGTGTACTCTGTTGATAGTTTATTTTGCTGTGCAGAAGCTCTTAAGTTTAATTAGATCCCACTTGTCAACTTTTGCTTTTGTTAAGATTGCTTTTGGTGTTGTCATGAGAACTTTGCCCATTCCTTTGTCCAGAATTGTATTGCCTATGTTGTCTCCCGGGGCTTTTATAATTTTGGGCCTGGAGGCTCTGTACAGGGAGTTGCCGAGCAGCTACTGGCTCGATAGCTCTGGTGGGGGATGGCTAGAGCCCCAGGCTTGGAGGACCTACCCAATGAGCAGATATGGGAATGGGCACCCATGTAACAGTCTGGCCAGTTTTCTGTAGGGCTACTGAAGTAGCTGAGGGCCCCTCCAGTCCCTAGTCATCTCGGATTTTCTAGTACCTAGAGGTATCACCAGTGAAGTCTGTGAAACAGCAAAGATGGCAGCCTATCCCACCCTCTAGGAGCTTCATCCCAGGGAGGTACAGGCCTGTTGCTGGTCCAAAGGCACCTGAAGGAGGTAGCTGGTGACCTGGTTGGGAGGTTCTGTCCAGTGAGGAGGAATGGGATCGGGGACTCACTTAAAAAAAGCAGTCTGGCCACGTTTTGGTAGAGCAGCTGTGCTGTGCTGGGGGATCCCTTCCACCCTCCACACTCCCTTCCGCTTGGACTCTCCAAAGCTGGAAGACTGGAACAGCTAAGGTGCCCAAACAGCAAACATGGCGACTAGCCCCTCCCCTCAGGACCTCCTTCCTAGGGAGGTGCAGTGCCGCTTCTGGTAGCTGACTGGCATTTTAGAGGTGCCATGGAAGTGAGCTGCCGTGGAAATGGGGCCTGCAGGCTGTTGCTGCTCATCCACCTGCATTCAGCCTCTTTCCTAGGGATATGTACAGGAGTCTAACCTCCCACTTCATGGGACACCACACCTGGCTAAGACCATGTCTCTAAAAAAATAATAATAAGTAATAACGTTTTCTTTTTTACTACTTTGGGTTTTTAAAAAAATCAAAATGTGTTTTATTTTGTGTGTTTTGTTTTGTTTTCTCTCTACCTGCAGAGAAACACTAGTAGTGGTGCCTAAGAGTGGATATTGTCAGTATTTTATTCAGCTGTATGGGAATGAACATTTTGGAAAATCTGAAAAAAAAAAACAAAACAGTCATGTCTTTCTTAGAATAATTTAAATCTGCTTTTTCAGTTAGATGATTAAAACCCTACTTGTGTCACTCTATCTCCTTTGAAAACAGACTCTTGTTGGCTTGTTTACAAATGCTCACGAGGGCTCTTTAGTTCCAGTTCCAATCATCAATCCTCTGTGGTTCAAGAGACCAGCATGATGTCCCAATCACCCATTTGTAAAATAGGTTTATTAATATTTTTAGGAACAGGAGCCAAATGACATGAGGCAGTAATGGTTCCTACCAGAGCTGCCCTTTGATCAAAGTCTATTAAACTTGACATCAGTGCTTTTGTTGGTAGCCTGTGCTTCCCTGGAATAGCACCAAGCTTTGAAGTGCTTTATATTTTATGAGTTTTACTAGATTTTTTTTCCCTCTCCTTCAGTTCTAATAACTGACTTTTAATCCTATCATCATAGCCAGAGGATTTGTCTGTAAAGACCAGTAGTTTGCTATGGTGAAAAACAGGGCAAATAGATTAGGACTCTGAACTTTTCAGATAAAAACATGCATTTTGCCATCTTAAGCATTTTGCAGTTTGTATTCCCAGCACTTCTCACCAAAAGCAGTATTTTTCTTTTGTTTTTCAAAAACAATATTGAACAAACGACAGGAACATAATAACAGAGTTTCAGCTGTATAACTGAAGAGAGGAATATGTTCTTCTATCTTCCGCTTTCCTTATGACGTGGGCGTGTTGTTATAATTATATTTTTCTCAAAAGCTTTGTGATAAAAATTACTATAGGCTTAGATCACTCTTCCTTCTCTAAGGAGCAGGGAGTCATGTTATTGATGAATCTAACATTTTTGGAAAATATGCATTCTTTTGGGAAGCATTCTGTTTGCAATTATTTCTTACTACGTTTTTCCCAAATGCTTTAATCAGTGAATCTACTAACAGCTGTAGCAGTGTTGCCAGCTCTACTAAAAGAGAACTACTTAATGAAAAATTAACAAAATAGGACAACAGAAAAGTCATTAGAAGCATCTTACAGATATTTATATTTGATATCTGTATCTACAAATTAGTATCTTGTTTAAGGTCACCTTCTTTTATAAACCAGACATATTCCCAATACCTGCTTGAGTCTCCATGAGTTGATGGTGATATGTCTCTGTCTCAAAACATCAAGGATGGCCGGGCACAGTGGCTCACACCTGTAATCCCAGCACTTTGGGAGGCTGCGGTGGGTGGATCACCTGAGGTCAGGAGTTCGAGACCAGCCTGGCCAACATGGTGCAACCCCATCTCTACTAAAAATACAAAAAATTAGCCAGGCACGGTGGTGGGCACCTGTAATCCCAGCTACTCGGGACGCTGAGGCAGTTTTGCAGTGAGCCGAGATCGTGCCATTGCACTGCAGCCCGGGCAATAGAGTGAGACTCCGTCTCAAAAAAAAAAAAAAATCAAGGATAATGTGTTTTGTTTTAAACTGACCTATGTGACCTTTGGGTCCTGCCAATATAGTAATTTCCTAGCCATTGAAATCCATGTACTTTCTTCTACTTACCTTATCAACAGTTTCCCTCTTTTGATTGTGTGACTCTACTTGTCATTTGCCGTCTTATGAGAAACTATCCAAACTCCAGTTACAGTGACAAGACAGATGAGCTCAGCTAGCACATTTCATGCCTGCACAGGGGTTACTCTGTGCCGGCATTCTTCAGTTTATAAAAATTATTATTTCAAAGAGGCCAGAGGGATTCTCATGAAGTATGTAAGAGAGTTCATGTATTTGTTTCTCCTTAAAAAGAGTGTCACCGCCCATGTGTATATTCACATATGAATTCTCAGTCCCTCTTTACGTGCAGAAAATTAAGGAAAGAAATTAAACTATTAGGCCTGGCACAGTGGCTCATGCCTGTAAGCCCAGCACTTTGGGAGGCCGACACAGGCGGATCACCTGAGGTCAGGAGTTCGAGACCAGCCTGGCCAACATGGTGAAACCCTGTGTCTACTAAAAATACAAAAAATTAGCCGGGCATGGTGGCGGGCACCTGAGGTCAGGAGTTCGAGACCTCAGGCAAGTGGATCACCTGAGGTCGGGAGTTCGAGACCAGCCTGACCAACATGGAGAAACCCCATCTCTACTAAAAATACAAAAATAGCCAGGCATGGTGGCACATACCTGTAATCCCAGCTACTTGGGAGGCTGAGGCAGGAGAATGGCTTGAACCTGGGAGGCGGAAGTTGCAGTGAGCCGAGATCACACCATTGCACTCCAGCCTGAGCAACAGAGCAAGACTCTGTCTCAAAAAAAAAAAAAAAAAATAAAAGAGACAGAGTTTCAATCTCGTTGCCCAGGCTGGAGTGCAACGACGCGATCTCGGCTCACCACAACCTCTGCCTCCCAGGTTCAAGCGATTCTCCTGCTCAGCCTCCCAGGTAGCTGGGATTACAGGCATGTGCCACCATGCTTATTTTTGTATTTTTAGTAGAGATGGGGTTTCTCCGTGTTGGTCAGGCTGGTCTCGAACTCCCGACCTCAGGTGATCCGCCTGCCTCAGCCTCCTGAAGTGCTGGGATTACAGGCGTGAGCCACAGCACCCAGCCCCTGTCTCTACTAAAAATACAAAAAATTAGCCAGACATGGTGGCACATGCTTGTAGTCCCAGCTACTTGGGAGGCTGAGGCATGAGAATCACTTGAACCAGGGAGGCAGAGGTTGCAGTGAGCCAAGATTGTGCCACTTCACTCCAACCTGGGCAACAGAGTGAGATTCTACCTCAAAACACAAAACAAAAAATCATTTTCAGTAAACCAGGAGACACTCTTTGTTTCCATCCAGCAGGTATAATTATCTTTAGAATATATCAAAGAGATTTTCTCACTTGTTTTTCTATTAGTCATAGCTGCTAAATCTCAAAGAGACCTCATCAACCAACTTCCTGCTGATTGCCCAGAGGCTACAATCAGAAAGCACAATTGATGACATGGATCAGGTTTCTCACTGATTACCTTGTAGGAAATCCTTACTCCTTTTAGGCCTTCCAGCTTATGGCAGCCCTGTGGCCAGGACCCTAACTTGTAAGGTTTACTTCCTGTGACAGCATTAATCATTGTTCAGTTTAGCCATCATAACATTAGCCATAGTCGTTGCTAATCTTGCCCTCCCCTTTTGCTAACATTGTATTCTTAAGAGTATCTTTTGGTTCACAATATTATTAAAATGATTTCCTTTCTATCCTTTCCCTTGTTTTCTGGATTTTATGTACTAAAGCCTCAATTTTATTACCCAAGTGGAATGTTCTGTTTTAGAACATCACCTATACTGATTACTCCCATGCACTGTTCATAAACTACCATAATGGCAGAAGTATGCATCAGTTTCTCATTACTGTCAGTCACTGCTAACCTTACCTCTCAGCCTGCCTTCAGCACATGAGAATTCTCAAATGCTGTTTTCCCAAAATAAGTCATTGCTTAAATAGTAAAATAAGCTATTTTTAAAATAGCTTAATTAAATAGCTTAATTAAGAAGATCAACTGTAAAGCTGGTATTTGAAGGCCCTGAGAATTCTTTTTTTGGGGGGAGGTTTCTTTAGTTGTTTTGTTTATTTATTTATTTATGTGTTTATTTTTGAGATGGAGTATGCTCTGTCACCCGGGCTGGAGTGCAATGGTGCGATCTCAGCTAACTGCAACCTCCACTTCCTGGGTTCAAGTGATTCTCGTGCGTCAGCCTCCTGAGTAGCTGGGATTACAGGCACCCACCACCACACACGACTAATTTTTTTGTATTTTCAGTAGAGACAGGGTTTCACCATGTTAGCCAGGCTGGTTTCGAACTCCTGACCTCAAGTGATCTGCCTGCCTCGGCCTCCCAAAGTGCTGAGATTACAGGCGTGAGCCCCAACGCCTAGCTAATTTTTGTATTTTTAGTAGAGATGGGGTTTTGATATGTTGTCGAGGCTGGTTTGATCTGTTTGGCCAGATCAAGTGATCTGCCCGCCTTGGACTCTCAAAGTGCTGGGATTATAGGCATGAGCCACCACGTTCGGCCTTCTTTGTTGTTTTGTTTTGTTGTTGGGAAGGTTCCTTTTGTTTTAACAAATGTTGCAAAAAAAATTTTTTTTTTTTTTTGGTGGGGAAATGGAGACATAAGTCATTAAATAAACAGACTCTTTAAAATATAGGGCAAAAGATTCAAGTATTATTTAAACATTATTCAGTGTAGATGACAGTGGAGTATTATATATTTTATATATATAGCTATGCTGACATCAGTTTGTTTTATTTGCTCTTCTTAAAAAAAAAAAAAAAAAAATTTAAGGCCAGGCATAGTGGCTCATGCTTTTAATTCCAGCACTTTAGGAGGCTAAGGCAGAAGGATCACTTGAGCCCAGGAGTTCAAGACCAGCCCAGGCAACATAGGGAGACCCTTGTCTAAACAGCAACAACAAAAATTAACCAGACATGGCAGCATGCACCTGTAGTCCCAGCTACTCAGGAGGCTGAGGCAAGAGCATCTCCTGAGCCCAAAAGGCTAAGGCTGCAGTGAGCTGTGATCACACCAGTGACAAAGTGAGACCCTGCTTCAGAAACAAAAAATTTTTTTAAGTATAGGAAGAGAGGTGGTTGAGGGTATGGTTAAGGCATTAAATTGAAAACAAGCAGATTAAGAAAGATTCCTTAATTAATGATAATTATTATTATTATTATTATTATTTTTTAGAAGGAGTCTCACTCTGTAGCCCAGGCTGGAGTAAAGTGACGCCATCTCGGCTCACTGCAACCTCTGCCTGCCGGGTTCCCTGCCTCAGCCTCCTGAGTAGCTGGGATTACAGGTGCCAACGCTACGCATGGCTAATTTTTGTATTTTTAGTAGAGATGGGGTTTCACCATCTTGGCCAGGCCGATCTTGAAATCCTGACCTCACGATCCAGTCACCTCGGCCTCCCAAAGTGCTGGGATTACAGGCATGAGCCATCGCGCCCAGCCTCTTTAGCATCTTTCTCTGACCAGCTCTGTGGTAGCTAACATTGTGTCATCTGTGGAGAAACTGACTAGACCAAGCAAAAACTTGTGGAGACTGAAGGACATCATAAAAGAGTCTGTGATGACCCTATGTGAAGTCTCTCATGTGGAACTCTTGATAGCATTTTAGCATCTTATTAAATATCAGTGGATAACAGAAGGCCACCTCTCATGTGAAAAACAGAAACCAAAACAAACATGCAAGCCAAGAATGAGATACAAAAGAAACAGAGACAATGTAATGAGCTGAAGAAAATGTAAAAACAAAACAAAAAACTACCATCAGTAGACACAGATAAGTAAAAATATTGTGCTTATGAAACAAGAATAAGGAAAAATCAGAGAACACAACAAGCTCTTAGAGCTTAAAACTGTAATACCAGAAATTAATAATAAGGAAAGAAAGGAGGATAATGAAGAAATTACCCAGAAGTAGAACAAAGATATAGAAAAAGTGAAGAAAATTAAATTATCTGTTCAGAGACTTTTTTCCTAATAGGAGGTCTAGAAAGATAAGATAGAGGAAGAAAAAAATAATTTAAGAAAACTTCCCAGGACGGAAGGACACAAGTTGTTCTGATTGAAAGTACCTACCGAAAGCCAGGTGCAGTGGTGCGCCTGTAGGTTCCAGCTACTTAGGAGGCTGAGCAGGAGGACTGCTTGTGCCCTAGGAGTTTGAGCCCCACCTGGGTAACACTGAGACTCCATCTCTTTAAAACAAAAAAGTTAAAAAAGAAAGTACCTACTGAGTGTCTACTATAATGAATGGGAAACCGAAACACACACTAAAGCCATTACCCTCCTGATTTTTTGCTTTGAGTTTTCTTCTGGATATCTTTTACTCATTCGACCATTAATTTTGTTCCCTTGTTTTCTGTCCTTTTTACCTTTTCTTACTTTATTGAACTACCTCTATGTGGCATGACATACACTTTTATGATTTTATCCACTTGCATGTCCATGATTGTTCTCCGATACCTAAATCCAATTGTCTCTCTCTTTGTTTTTTTGGAGACAGAGTCTTACTCTGTCACCCAGGCTGGAGTTCAGAGGCAAAAGTCGGCTCACTGCAACCTCTGCTTCCTGAGTTCAAGCGATTCTCATGCCTCAGCCCCCAAGAAGCTGGAATTACAGGCGTGTGCACCATGCCCAGCTACTTTTTGTATTTTTTGTAGAGCTGGGGTTTGACCATGTTGGCTAGGCTGGTCTGGAACTCCTGATCTCAAGTGATTTGCCCACCTCACCCTCCCAAAGTTCTGGGATTACAGGCGTGAGCCACCGTGCCTGGCCTCAGTTGTCTCTCTTACGGACTCCACACCTGCTTCCTGGAATCCTCTACCCCAGTACCACTAGTTATCATACATTTCTAAAAGTGAACTTGTTTCCTTAGCTCTTCTTTTTTGGTCTTCTAATGAACCTATTTATCTTTCTGTATTTTCTATTGCAGTAACTGAAAATATCATCCCTACCATGTTACAAGTCAAAAATCTAGGAGTCTGAAGATTACTCTAGGCCCCTGCATCTTCCTTACCCCTCATGTTCAATCAGCATGTCCCATCAGATCTTCTTGCTGCTAGCCCCATGTGTCCTGAGTTCCCAGGAAACCTTCCCATTCCCCATTCATCCCTCAAGGAAGGGACAATCAAGGGTCATTAGACATTTGAAGAGAAAATCTATAGCATGAGAAAGGTAAACAAAAGTAAACTAATACACAACTTGATCCTGAAGATAATTTTTTAAAAACTCTGAAGTAGTAGTTTCAGATTTGAGATTATATTGCCCATAAAAATAAAATGAGAATATGGTTAAAAAAATAGAGAATAACAAGGAACTTTTAGATGTTAAAAATATGACTGCCAAACTAAAATAATTCTATAGAAGGCTGAAAGATAAGTAGAGGAAAACTAAGAGTTTACAGGGTAAAAAGACAAAAAGAAGGAAAATTTTACAGTAAAAGGTAAGACATAAATGTAAAAGTCTAACATTCTACTAATAGGAATGCCAGAAAAAGAGAAAAGAGAAAATTAAGAGGAAGGAACTATCAAAGAATAATAGAAATTTTCAAGAGCTAAAGATAATAGTATTCAAAATTAATAAGGTATCTTAGGTGCTGAGCAGAATTTTTAAAGGCATATAAATATAGACTATATAGAGGTAAATCACTGTGAAATTTTAAAACACCAGAAATAAAAGTTCCTGAAGAGCTCTAAAAGAAAGCAAAAATGTGCAGCCTACCAAGGAACAACATTTTCAGCAACAACAGATGTTGGAAGAAACAGAACAATGCCTTTAAGGATTTGAGAGGTCAGGCATGGTGGCTCACGCCTGTAATTCCACCAATTTGGGAGGCCAAGACAGGTGGATTACTTGAGCTCAACAGTTCAAGACCAGGCTGGGCAACATGTTGAAACTCAGTGTCTACAAGAAAATACAAAAATTAGCCAGGCCTGGTGGCATGCTCCTGCAGTCCCAGCTACTTGGGAAGCTGAGGTGGGAGGATCACTTGAATCCAGGAGGTCAAGACTCCAATGAGCTGTAATTGCACCACTACACTCCAACCTGGGTGACAGAGCAAGACCCTGTCTCAAAAAGGAAGGATTCAAGGAGAATCGTATGCCCAGCAAAACTACTGAATAAAGATGAGGACAAAATCAACTCATTTCTAGACAGGCAAGGACAGAAAGTTTACCTCTATCAGAAAAACAGTATGGTTTAACTAGAAATAGCTGATAGAATTTGTTCATGTTTGCTGAACATTTGCTAGTATTTTCAAAATTCTGCAAGCTCTCTTTGCTGTTTTATTGTATAGAATAGAATATTTTCTTTAAATGTTTAATTCTATTTGTTTCTTTGTTACCTTTTTGTTTTTAAGAGACAGGGTCTTGCCATGTTGCTCAGACTGGTGTGGGACTCCTGGACTCAAGCAATCCTCCTTCCTCAGCCTCCTAAAGCAGCTAGAACTACAGGCGCATGCCACCATACCTGGCTAATTTTTCTGTTTTTTGTAGAGACAGGATCTTGCTATGTTGCCCAGGCTGGTCTCGAAATCCTTGCATGAAACAATCCTCCTGTCTTGGCTTCCCAGTGTACTGGACTACAGGCATGAGCCACTGTACTCAGCCTGTTACCTTTTTTTAAAAAACACCAAACTTGATCAGTCTATTAATCTCTCTGCTTTCCTCCACCCTTTTTTTTTTTTTTTTTTTTTTTTGACGTGGAGTCATGCTCCGTCGCCCAGGCTGGAGTGCAGTGGTGCAGTCTTGGACCATGCAATCTCCACCTCCCAGGTTCGAGCGATTCTTCTGCCTCAGTCTCCCAAGTAGCTGGGACTACAGGTGCATGCCACCACGCCCAGCTAATTTTTGTATTAGTAGAGACAGGGTTTCATCATGTTGGCCAGGCTGGTCTCGAACTCCTGACCTTGTGATCCACCCGCCTCAGCTTCCCAAAGTGCTGGGATTACAAGCATGAGCTACCATGCCTGGACCACTCTTTCTTTAATTTCCCTTACGCATTGTTTTAAAAATCGTGTCTCGTGGTTAATGATTTCATTCTTTATATTTATCTGAATTCTGTATATTTCACAACTAGATAACTTTTTATAGTATTTGAGAATGTATAAATTAAGAGCTATGCAAAATAAGAGTTCTACATTATTGGGAGTAGTGGAGTAGGGGAGAGAGCTTTTTCCCTATGATAACATGTTTTAATTTTACAAATATGGGAACAGCCTAAATTTTCCTTCCTTATTTTTTCGCTTCCTTTTTTTTTGAATTTTTATACTGTGGTAAATAAAATTTGCCATTTTAACCATTTTTAAGTGTACAGTTAGGGGCATTACATTCACAGTCTGTTGTGCACCCACCACCAGTATTTCCAAAAATTTTCCATTACCCCAGAGAGTCTATAATTATGTAGCAATCACTCTCCATTTCCCCTTCCCCTCCAGCCTATGGTAACCACTAATCTTTCTGTTTTTATGAATTTTATAATTCTTTCTTACACAGTACCACTAAGAAGTACAGATAATATTCATTATGTAAAATATCATTTACAATATATGGTATTTTGCTATCATTATCTACAGGGTCTTAGTTATCTATTACTGCATAACAAATTGCCCCAAAACTTAGTGTCTTAAGACAACAATAGCCATGTATTATTTCTTACAGTTTCTATGGGTGCAGGATTCAACCAGGGTACAACAGGAATGACATGTCTCCTCCATGATGACTGTGGCCTTTGATGGAAGACACCCATGCTAGGGGCTGAAAACTTGTCTGAAGGCTCGTTCACTCACATGTCTGGCAATTGGTGCTGTCTGTCACCTGGGAGCTTTTCTGGGGCTGTCAACTGGAACACCGCAGGATTTCTCCATGTGGCCTGGGTTTCCTTACACCAGTGACGGCTAGGTTCCCAAGGCAAGTGTCCCAAGACACAAAGAAAGGGAGAGACAGAGGGCCAGCCAAGTTGAAGCCATATTACCTTCAATGACCTAGCCTCAGAAGTCACACAGCATTGGCCAGGCACGGTGGCTCACACCTGTAATCCCATCGCTTTGGGGGGCCGGGGTGGGTGGATCAACTCAGGTCAGGAGTTCAAGACCAGCCTGGCCAACATGATGAAACCCCGTCTGTACTAAAAATACAAAAATTAGCTGGGCGTGGTGGTGAACACCTGTAATCCCAGCTACTTTCAGGAGGCTGAGGCAGGAGAATAACTTGAACTCCGGAGGCGGAGGTTGCAGTGATCCGAGATTGCGCCATTGTACTCCACCCTGGGCGACAAGAGTGAAACTCTGCCTCAAAAAGGTGAAAGTAGCTGGGATGAAGTCACATAGCATTACTTTAACTGTGTTCTGTTGGGTGAGACCGTTCTACAAAGGTCTACTCACGTTCAAGGAAGAAGAACATAGATCCCACCTCTCAATGGAGGCATGTCAGTGTCACATTGTATGAAGAGCATGTGAAATGACATAAGAATTGGTGTGACCATCATTGAAAATATATTCAGCCACACTGTGTTTCTAACGTGGTTCCCAGCTCCACCTCTGAAACTAAATCCTTTAATTTGCCCTAACTGTAGCTAATTAACCATGGAGATAGGTATCCTACTTTCTCTAATTAGGAAACCGAGATTCACACATTGAAAAGATGAAAAACATGCAATGATATAACTGTTCTTAAACAAAAGAAATACATTTCTTGAAAACAAGGTTATTATTAAAATGTGTCTACTAAAGAAGCTGTCCTAATTAACAGGTTTTTTGTTTTTTGTTTTTAATTATACTTTAAGTTTTAGGGTACATGTGCACAACATGCAGCTTTGTTGCATATGTTATACATGTGCCATGTTGGTGTGCTGCACCCATTAACTTGTCATTTAACATTAGGTATATCTCCTAATGCTATCCCTCCCCCCTTCCTCCACTCCACAACAGGCCCCAGTGTGTGATGTTCCCCTTCCTGTGTCCATGTGTTCTCATTGTTCAGTTCCCACATATGAGTGAGAACGTGCTGCGTTTGGTTTTTTGTCCTTGCAATAGTTCGCTGAGAATGATGGTTTCCAGCTTCATCCATGTGCCTACAAAGGACATGAACTCATCATTTTTTATTGCTGCATACTATTCCATGGTGTATATGTGCCACATTTTCTTAATCCAGTGTATCATTGTTGGACATTTGGGTTGGTTCCAGGTCTTTGTTATTGTGAATAGTGCCGCAATAAACATACGTGTGCATGTGTCTTTATAACAGCATGTTTTATAATCCTTTGGGTATATACCCAGTAATGGGATGGCTGGGTCAAATGGTATTTCTAGTTCTAGATCCCTGAGGAATCAACACACTGACTTCCACAATGGTTGAGTTTACAGCCCCACCAACAGTGTAAAAGTGTTCCTATTTCTCCACATCCTCTCCAGCACCTGTTGTTTCCTGACTTTTTAATGATGGCCATTCTAACTGGTGTGAGATGGTATCTCATTGTGGTTTTGATTTGCATTTCTCTGATGGCCAGTGATGATGAGCATTTTTTCATGTGTCTTTTGGCTGCATAAATGTCTTCTTTTGAGAAGTGTCTGTTCATATCCTTTGCCCACTTTTCGATGGGGTTGTTTGTTTTTTTCTTGTAAATTTGTTTGAATGCATTGTAGATTCTGGATATTAGCCCTTTGTCAGATGAGTAGATTTCAAAATTTTTCTCCCATTCTGTAGGTTGCCTGTTCACTCTGATGGTAGTTTCTTTTGCTGTGCAGAAGCTCTTTAGTTTAAATAGATCCCATTTGACAATTTTGGCTTTTGTTGCCATTGCTTTTGGTGTTTTAGACATGAAGTCCTTGCCCATGCCTATGTCATGAATGGTATTGCCTAGGTTTTCTGCTAGGGTTTTTATGGTTTTAGGTCTAACATGTAAGTCTTTAATCCATCTTGAATGAATTTTTGTATAAGGTCTAAGGAATGGATCCAGTTTCAGCTTTCTACATATGGCTAGCCAGTTTTCCCAGCACCATTTATTAAATAGGGAATCCTTTCCCCATTTCTTGTTTTTGTGAGGTTTGTAAAGATCAGATAGTTGTAGATATGCGGCATTATTTCTGAGGGCTCTGTTCTGTCCCATTGGTCTATATCTCTGTTTTGGTACCACTACCATGCTGTTTTGGTTACTGTAGCCTTGTAGTGTAGTTTGAAGTCAGGTAGCGTGATGCCTCCAGCTTTGTTCCTTTGGCTTAGGATTGACTTGGCAATGCAGGCTCTTTTTTGGTTCCATATGAACTTTAAAGTCGTTTTTTCCAATTCTGTGAAGAAAGTCATTGGTAGCTTGATGGGGATGGCATTGAATCTACAAATTACCTTGGGCAGTATGGCCATTTTCACGATACTGATTCTTCCTACCCATGAGCATGGAATGTTCTTCCATTTGTTTGTATCCTGTTTTATTTCACTGAGCAGTGGTTTGTAGTTCTCCTTGAAGAGGTCCTTCACATCCCTTGTAAGTTGGATTCCTAGGTATTTTATTCTCTTTGAAGCAATTGTGAATGGGAGTTCACTCATGATTTGGCTTTCTGTTTGTCTGTTATTGTTGTATAAGAATCTTGTGATTTTTGCACGTTGATTTTGTATCCTGAGACTTTGCTGAAGTTGCCTATCAGCTTAAGGAGATTTGGGGCTGAGACAATGGGGTTTTCTAGATATACAATCATGTCATCTGCAAACAGGGACAATTTGACTTCCTCTTTTCCTGCCTGATTGCCCTGGCCAGAACTTCCAACACTACATTGAATAGGAGTGGTGAGAGAGGGCATCCCTGTCTTGTGCCAGTTTTCAAAGGGAAGGCTTCCAGATTCAGTATGATATTGGCTGTGGGTCTGTCATAGATAGCTCTTATTATTTTGAGATACGTCCCATCAATACCTAATTTATTGAGAGTTTTTAGCATGAAGAGTTGTTGAATTTTGTCAAAGGCCTTTTCTGCATCTATTGAGATAATCGTGGTTTTTGTCATTGGTTCTGTTTATATGCTGGATTATGTTTATTGATTTTCGTATGCTAAAACAGCCTTGCATCCCAGGGTTGAAGCCCACTTGATCATGGTGGATAAGCTTTTTGATGTGCTGCTGGATTCAGTTTGCCAGTATTTTATCGAGGATTTTTGCATCGATGTTCATCAGGGATATTGGTCTAAAATTCTCTTTTTTTGTTGTGTCTCTGCCAGGCTTTGGTATCAGGATGATGCTGGCCTCATAAAATGAGTTAGGGAGGATTCCCTCTTTTTCTATTGATTGCAGTAGTTTCAGAAGGAATGGTACCAGCTCCTTGTACCTCTGGTAGAATTTGGCTGTGAATCCATCTGGTCCTGGATTTTTTTTAATTGGTAAGCTATTAATTATTGCCTCAATTTCAGAGCCTGTTATTGGTCTATTCAGGGATTCAACTTCTTCCTGGTTTAGTCTTTGGAGGGTGTATGTGTCGAGGAATTTATCCATTTCTTCCAGATTTTCTAGTTTATTTGCATAGAGGTGTCTATAGTATTCTCTGATGGTAGGTTGTATTTCTGTGGGATCGGTGGTGATATCCCCTTTATCATTTTTTATTGCGTCTATTTGATTCTTCTCTCTTTTCTTCTTTATTAGTCTTGCTAGCGGTCTATCAATTTTGTTGATCTTTTCAAAAAACCAGCTCCTGGATTCATTGATTATTTTGAATCATTGATTTTGGTTTTTTATGTCTCTATCTCCTTCAGTTGTGCTCTGATCTTAGTTAAACTATTTCTTGCCTTCTGCTAGCTTTTGAATTTGTTTGCCCTTGCTTCTCTAGTTCTTTTAACTGTGATGTTAGGGTGTCGATTTTAGATCTTTCCTGCTTTCTCTTGTGGGCATTTAGTGCTATAAATTTCCCTCTACACACTGCTTTGAATGTGTCCCAGAGATTCTGGTATGTTGTGTCTTTGTTCTCGTTAGTTTCAAAGACCATCTTTATTTCTGTCTTCATTTCATTATGTACCCAGTAGTCATTCAGGAGCAGGTTGTTCAGTTTCCATGTAGTCGTGCGGTTTCAAGTGAGTTTCTTGATCCTGAGTTCTAGTTTGATTGCACTGTGGTCTGAGAGACAGTTTGTTATAATTTCTGTTCTTTTACATTTGCTGAGGAGTTCTTTACTTCCAACTATGTGGTCAATTTTGGAATAGGTGTGGTGTGGTGCTGAAAAGAATGTATATTCTGTTGATTTGGGGTGGAGAGTTCTGTAGATGTCTATTAGGTCTGCTTGGTGCAGAGCTGAGTTCAGTTCCTGGATATCCTTGTTAACTTTCTGTCTCGTTGATGTGTCTAATGTTGACAGTGGGGTGTTAAAGTCTCCCATTAATATTGTTTGGGAGTCTAAGTCTCTTTTGTAGGTCTCTAAGGACTTGCTTTATGAATCTGGGTGTTCCTATATTAGGCGCATATATATTTAGAATAGTTACCTTTTCTTGTTGAATTGATCCCTTTACTATTATGTAATGGCCTTCTTTGTCTCTTTTAATCTTTGCTCGTTTAAAGTCTGTTTTATCAGAGACTAGGATTGCAACCCCTGCCTTTTTTTGTTTTCCATTTGCTTGGTAGATCTTCCTCCATCCCTTTATTTTGAGCCTATGTGTGTCTCTGCACGTGAGATGGGTCTCCTGAATACAGCACACTGATGGGTCTTGACTCTTTATCCAGTTTGCCAGTCTGTGTCTTTTAATTGGAGCATTTAGCCCATTTACATTTAAGGTTAATATTGTTATGTGTGAATTTGATCCTGTCATTATGATGTTAGCTGGTTATTTTGCTCGTTAGTTGATGCAGTTTCTTCCTAGCCTTGATGGTCTTTACAGTTTGGCATGTTTTTGCAGTGGCTGGTACCGGTTGTTCCTTTTCATGTTTAGTGCTTCCTTCAGGAGCTCTGGTAGGGCAGGCCTGGTGGTGACAAAATCTCTCAGCATTTGCTTGTCTGTAAAGGATTTTATTTCTCCTTCACTTATGAAGCTTAGTTTGGCTGGATATGAAATTCTGGGCTGAAAATTCTTTTCTTTAAGAATGTTGAATATGGGCCCCCACTCTCTTCTGGCTTGTAGATTTTCTGCTGAGAGATCAGCTGTTAGTCTGATGGGCTTCCCTTTGTGGGTAACCCGACCTTTCTGTCTGGCTGCCCTTAACATTTTTTCCTTAATTTCAACTTTGGTGAATCTGACAATTGTGTACCTTGGAGTTGCTCTTCTTGCAGAGTATCTTTGTGGTGTTCTCTGTATTTCCTGAATTTCATTGTTGGCCTGCCTTGCCAGATTGGGGAAGTTCTCCTGGATAATATCCTGCAGAGTGCTTTCCAACTTGGTTCCATTCTCCCTGTCACTTTCAGGTACACCAATCAGACATAGATTTGGTCTTTTCACATAGTCCCATATTTCTTGAAGGCTTTGTTCATTTCTTTTTATTATTTTTTCTCTAAATTTCTCTTCTTACTTCATTTCATTCATTTGATCTTCCATCACTGATACTGTTTCTTCCAGTTGATCGAATCGGCTACTGGGGCTTGTGCATTTGTCACATAGTTCTCATGCAGTGGTTTTCAGCTCCATCAGGTCCTTTAAGGTCTTCTCTGCATTGGTTATTCTAGTTAGCCATTTGTCTAAGTTTTTTTCAAGGTTTTTAACTTCTTTGTCATGGGTTCGAACTCCCTCCTTTAGCTCGGAGTAGTTTGATCGTCTGAAGCCTTCTTCTCTCACCTTGTCAAAGTCATTCTCCGTCCAGCTTTGTTCCATTGCTGGTGAGGAGCTGCATTCCTTTAGAGGAAGAGAGGCACTCTGATTTTTAGAGTTTCCAGTTTTTCTGCTCTGTTTTTTCCCCATCTTTGTGGTTTTATCTACCTTGGGTCTTTGATGATGGTGACGTACAGATGGGGTTTTGGTGTGGATGTCCTTTCTGTTTGTTAGTTTTCCTTCTAACAGTCAGGACCCTCAGCTGCAGGTCTGTTGGAGTTTGCTGGAGGTCCACTCCAGACCGTTTGCCTGGGTATCAGCAGCGGAGGCTGTAGAACAGTGGATATTGGTGAACAGCAAATGTTGCTGCCTGATCGTTCCTCTGGAAGTTTTGTCTCAGAGGAGTACCTGGCCGTGTGAGGTGTCAGTCTGCCCCTACTGGGGGCTGCCTCCCAGTTCAGCTACTTGGGGGTCAGGGACCCACTTGAGGAGGCAGTCTATCCATTCTCAGATCTCCAGCTGCATGCTGGGAGAAGCACTGCTCTCTTCAAAGCTGTCAGACAGGGACATTTAAGTCTGCAGAGGTTTCTGCTGCCTTTTGTTTGGCTATGCGCTGCCCCCAGAGGTGGAGTCTACAGAGGCAGGCAGGCCTCCTTGAGCTGCGATGGGCTCCACCCAGTTCGAGCTTCCAGGCCACTTTGTTTACCTACTGAAGCCTCAGCAATGGTAGGCAACCCTCCCACAGCCTCACTGCAGCCTTGCAGTTTGATCTCAGATTGCTGTGCTAGCAATGAGCAAGGCTCCGTGGGTGTAGGACCCTCCGATCCAGGCACGGGATAATAATCTCCTGGTGTGCTGTTTGCTAAGACTATTGGAAAAGCGCAGTATTAGGGTGGGAGTGACCCAATTTTCCAGGTGCCATCTGTCACCCCTTTCTTTGATTAGGAAAGGGAATTCCCTGACCCCTTGGGCTTCCCGGGTGAGTCGATGCCTCACCCTGCTTCGGCTCACACTCTGTGCGCTGCACCCACTGTCCTGCACTGTCTGACACTCCCCAGTGAGATGAACTTGGTACCTCAGTTGGAAATGCAGAAATCACCCGTCTTCTCCGTCACTCATGCTGGGAGCTGTAGATTGGAGCTCTTCCTATTCGGCCATCTTGGCTCCAGTCCCCTGGTTTTTTATTTTTTATTTTTTTGACAGGGTCTCACTCTGTTGCCTCAGCTGAAGTGCAGTGGCACAATCACAGCTCACTGTAGCCTCAACCTCCCAGGCTCCAGCAGTCTTTCTACCTCAGCTCCCCGAGTAGCTGGGACTACAGGTGCACACCACCACTCCTGGCTAATTTTTGTTTTGGGGTTTGTTTGTTTTTGTTTTTTTTTGTTGTTTTTTTTTGTAGCGACAGGGTTTCACCATGTTGCCCAAGCTGGTCTTGAACTCCTGGGCTCAGGCAATCCTGCCATCTCAGCCTCCCAAAGTGCTAGGATTATGGGCATGAGCTGCTGCAACCAGCCTAATTAACAGCTTCCTGGTCAAGATGCTTCCTGGTCAAGAAAACATTTTCATATGAATAACATTATGTGTAAACATTGTGTTTATAGTTTGGGTGTGAAAGCATTTTTTTAGGTCCTTGATTGACCTGAAATATTTGAATACACAATTGCCTTTTTTCCCTGACATATATTTAGGGTAATGTATTAAGTATGTTTTTGTTATATAACTGCTCTAACCAAGTTACCTTACCTCTCTAAAGCTGCAGTTTCCTCCTTCGAAATGTTATAATAATAATAGTATTGACTTCACAGAGCTGACATGAGGATTAAATGAGTTAATATATGTAAAATGCTTGGCACACAATAAATGCTAAGAAAAAAGACACAGGAAGTACATGGATATGTTTTACATATATATATATGTATATATGAAGAGTCAGAGCATAATGAATTCATTTCCAAAAGGTATTTAAAGGATAAGGCAGTATGGTTAATTAAAATATTTTATTAAGCTCTTTTATGTGAGAAGAACATATTAGATTGCTTCTTACTTTGATAACTACTGTTTGCTTTTCCTAGTTCGAAAAAGAAAAACAGCATGATATTCGATCATTTTTTTTACCACAACCTAAAAAAAGACAGTTGATGACCTCTTGTGACGAATCAAAGAGATTCCAGGAGGAAAATACTATAGTGTCATCAGACCCTACAAAAACAGCTGCAAGAGATATCATCGATTATGAAAGTGATGTTGAACCTGAAACTAAAAGATTGAAATTGGCCGCCTCGGAAGACCACTGCAGTCTGTCGGAAGAGACGCCATCCCAGTCCAAGCAAATCAGAACTCCACTCATGGAAAGTGTCCAGGAGGCCAAGTTCCAGTCAACCATCCCAGCCTTTCCTGTAGAGGGCTGGCAGTGTAGTCTCTGCACCTATATCAATAATTCAGTGGTACCTTATTGTGAAATGTGTGAGACTCCTCAAGGCAGTGCTGGCGAGTATATAGAAGGTGACCATGGAGGTAAGGGCTGTTAGTGGTGTCTTCAGATAACCTGTGCTTTCAGAGACTGCTGTTATCCAGGGTTAGTGTGACTCAGCACAACTTTAGCTTTTAAATTGGAATAAGAGCTTCATATAGTGAAGACTGAATTTATCCCTTATGGAATGTGAAAAGCTCTCAGTTCTGTCAAGAATGTATATCCCGAAACGTCTGTGATATGGCATTAATTTGGCACAAATGGACATTTCTGATTAATGTCAGCAGGATATGAATTCAGTGAGCAGGAATAGAAGCTCTGTTGCTATGGTAGCAAATATGCCTTATACTCATAGACCTGCTATTTTCCCTCCTCTGTAGCTAATACTTGTTTTTAAGGAAATTGTGGATTATTTTTATGTTTAAATAGCAAAATAATCTAATGTAGCTTCTTTGCCTAGTCAGTATACATTGTGCCATGGTTTTTGCTTGTCAAGGCATCAAAACTCCTCTATGGATCAATCTTCATTTGTGAACCAATTTGATGTCTGGTTTTTTTGAGTTTATTCTTTTTTAAAACATATTATTTTAAAGTCAGAAATCATAAATATACCTCAAGTATGTTTTTATAGCATGTGATACTATTTTCTTATGTTTAGTTTCTGAAATGATTATTAATGCCCATGGTTGTCATACGAAAAAGATCATTCGTATTCTTGTTTCCAATTCTATAGAGCATTTTTATAGTAATAAAAATGCCAAGTTGATGGTTTTGGAAACTGGAAGTACACATTGTATTTTATCAGTTGTAATAATTGTACACATCTAATTTTGCATCATACATTAATTCTTCAAAATATTGGCATTGACAAAGACTCAGCTAAGATATAAATTCTGATATTGCAGTTCCTTCCTCTTGCCTTGCTCTTCTCTCTGTCTTAATTTTGATTTGAAGGAAAATGTAGGGAGGAGCTGAGTCTTCCCTCTTTCACTTCTGGGTACTCCTACCAAAATTGACAAGCCTGCCATCTGAGTGGTTATATTTGTATGTGGGCACCTGTTGTCTGTGAACTAAATTGGAATCACATGCTTATTCCATGTAATATCTCTGTCACAATTAGCATGATTGCATGCAATTCCCAACTGCTACAGGCAATAAAAATAAGCTCTATTGTGACTATAAAATAATGTCAGTTCACATTAAATGTATAAGTTGAATGATTTAGCAACAAAAGTCATAATTTAATATGGGTTTTATAGTTCTGATTTTTCCTTTGCAATACCAAGAGCAACAATGAAAATTTCTACACCCATGATTTAATAAGGAATCTGTCAAGCAACTTAAAAAAATAAAAACTACCTTTTGTGAATATGAAAGTCTGATTAGAAATACATAGTCTTGGCCGGGCGCGGTGGCTCACGCTTGTAATCCCAGCATTTTGGGAGGCCGAGGCGGGCGGATCACGAGGTCAGGAGATCGAGACCATGGTGAAACCCCGTCTCTACTAAAAATACAAAAAAAAAATTAGCCGGGCGTGGTGGCGGGCACCTGTAGTCCCAGCTACTCGGAGAGGCTGAGGCAGGAGAATGGCGTGAACCTGGGAGGCGGAGCTTGCAGTGAGCCGAGATCGCACCACTGCACTCCAGCCTGGGTGACAGAGCGAGACTCCGTCTCAAAAAAAAAAAAAAAAAAAAGAAATACATAGTCTAAGTAACAGTGATATTACTATATTTAAAAAATGTAATTATTAGATTTATATTTCTACCACTGCCACATCTGATACCCAAATCTTCTCCTCCCTGTTCTTTACTACATCATGCTAAAAACCTGGGCTGTATCTTTGGTCTCTTTCTCGCCTCCCACACTCAACCCAGCAAGTAACCTCCAAATAAATCTTGATTCCAACCACTTTATTTTTATTGCTACCATCCTACTCTAAAGCCACCATCTTTCTCCCAGGCCTCAATAGCCTCCATATTAATCTGATCCTTCAGTGCACAGCAGCCAAAGTGATCCTTTATTCCTTTGCCTAAAACTCTTTAATGGCTTCCGGTTACATTTAGAATATTTAGACCAAGAATACAGGCCCGAGTCCAAGCTTCCTAGATCCATGAACAGCTCTCAGCTCAAATGGGACTCCTCTCAGAGCTTGGTCCTCATGACTTTTGCTATAGTAGTGCTCTCCAAAACCTTCTTACTAAAAAAAAAAAAAAAACTTAGTTGTGTTCTCTTTATCTGAAAATTTAGTATTTACCTATTTGTTAATTTTATTGTCTTTCTCTGCCATTTAGAATGGAGTCTAGAATGCAGGGATTTCTCTGTCCTGTTCCTGCTGTCTCTTCAGCATCTAGAATAGTACTGGGTATATAGTAGGCTCCTGATAAATGTTTTGAACATATGAATAAACATTATTCACTTTCTTTTTATAAGACCTAGCTGTTACGTTCTTTTTACTTTACTTTTAAATGTAAATTATTACATTTTTTAATAATTTTTATTTTAATAGTTATGCAAATGGATAGCCTCAACCATATCCAGGATAAAAACAAGAAGGATGATTCTCAGAAAGACACCTCAAAAAAGGTTCAAACTATCTCAGACTGTGAAAAACAAGCCCTTGCACAGTCAGAACCTGGCCAGTTAGCTGACAGCAAGGAAGAAACATCAAAAATTGAGAAAGAAGACGGACTTACATCCCAGCCAGGTAATGGTAAGTCCTGTTTCCATTTCTAGCATCCAAGTAATAACCATATACTTTCACACATAATACTGTTATGAGATTAGTAATTACTACCTTGTTCCAGGTTCCTTTTACCCTTTTATATTAAAAATACCAACCATTTGTAACCACATACTTAAACACCAGATGGCTAGAAGAGCTGAGTGTGTCTGTTGGCATTCAGACATTACACATAGAGCAAAACTGATAAATAGCTACATGTGCTGCCACCAGGCCTGTTGCCCAGCCTCAACCAAGCCTAGCTCATTCACACAGTAACGGTGTTGTTTTGATATTTGGGAGGTGCTTTGGGACAAAACAGTAAGACTGACAGATAATTAACTAACACTTAGCATATCATTAATCCTTTACACAAAAATTCTTATAAATAGTTATACTTAATTGGCATATTTTTTAAAAAGTATTTTAAAGAAAATGTTTTTAGGGAACATAATGTCAAGACTGTGTGAATCATGACTGCATTTGGAGCCAACCATACAGTGTTTCAGATTTGTTTACTTTTTGGATGATTCCATTCATTATTTATAGCTGTGATGGTTAGCAAATACCAGCCTGTATGTCATACTTCGCCATCGTTTATGGGCTAGCTGGCAAGAGACTGAGTACTTTTGGGTTATTTTCCTTGTTACTCATTTAGTGACCACAGTAACATACAGATTGATATTCTTATTCAGACAAACCCAGTAGTTGGGATGAGACTGTTGAAGCTTTTCTTCTAAGTTAGTTGCTATTAAACACTAATATAATTTAGAGTCTGACTCATAGCTATAAAATGAAATGTTCATTTAAGAATTTCTGAGCTCAAGGCATCCTCCTTTCTTCTTCTCTCAGCCTTCCTTCTAACTCCTCAAGGTCTTCCCAAAGAATGTCTTGGAGTGGATCTGTTTAGGTCTGTTAATTTTAACAGACTACTTAAAAGTAGACAGTGTAGACTCAGGTGGGTTATACTCTTTTGTGTCTCTAGTTTTCTTGATCTCACTGTGAGAAACTCTCAAGTGCTGATGAAACTCTGGTTATGGGACAGCATATGGCTCAGTGAACTAAATATCAGACTAGGAACCAACACCTGGCAATTGTCATCACCTGGGCTATGGGTCTCTTCATGTATGGCAGGGAAATATTGGCTTGTTAGTTGTACATTCATCTCTTGATGAAAACATGTTAGCTTGTACTTACAAATGCTTTTTAAAAATCACTTTGAAGTTTTGTTCTGCCAATGAAATTTGCTTTGCCCTCATTCACTCCAGACAATGCCAGCATTTACCCCTTACCTATTCCTGCTTCCCTTTTTTGACTTTTCAGATCACTGGGCTGAGAATTCCACATAAGAGGTATGCTTCACATCTTTCCACTAACATGGATTTCCATGAAAAACAAACAGAAAACAAAGTAGGCACACTATGTTAAATGCTTATTCTACCTACATATGCTCTTTTAGAACCAGAGTGGTACATACTACTCTAGGACTGTAGTTTTGTTCTCTCTGGAATTCCAGGAGTTTGGAAGAATGACCATAGGTGCATCATCTATAGTCTCAAACCATTAATTTACATTTCATGGCAACACTGAAAAGAGAAATATGTTCCCTAATGTAGCTGATAGCTATCAAGAATTAATATCAACTGATTTGGAATTGTTGTTACAGTTATTTTTATCAAAGAATGGCTTCTGATCTTTAAGCATTAATGCATAGTTCTTCAAAGAAAACTGCCAATTAAACTATGACACATTACCTTAATGATAGCCCAGGCCAGGCCACATCATCCTCTGTTGCTTGGACATTTCTTTCATTTGTTCTGAGGGATCTGGCAATTTCTCCTGCTATCAGTTGCTTTCTTTGGCATGTAATAGGCAACCCTTTTGAACATCTCAGTAACCAATGTAAGACACTTTGCTCTGTTTGCAGAGCTCTCGCTTCCTTCAGTACCATGAAGCACTCCATTGTTCCTTTATAAGAAAATAAGATATTTTGGTTATTCCTCCAGTGATATACATTTGCTTCTTTAATACCAAGTTTATGCTTTCCTGGTCTGTATCCAAGTTTTATGGTATATATGATTAACTTTTCATTTCAATACCAAATCATAGTGAAAAAATTTAAAGACATTTTAAAGGTAATAAAGTAAATACATATAGTAACAACAATGCATATACCTCATATGTAGTGTAGAAGTGACAATAGTATTACAGCTATGACTCAGCTCATCCATACTAAGGCAAAGACAACTATTTTACAACTGCCACATGGCCAGCAATGATTGTAAAATGCCATTGTTGTTATTGACTGTAAGACATGCCAGTTTCAGAGATGTTAAAGTACATTTTTGAATTTACAAAATAAGGGAATAATTCATAAATCAAGTTTGTAAAGTGGCCAATGCCTTGATTAGAAAAATAATAGTATGATGACATTGCCAAGTAGAATGGCAAACAAATCATAGACTTCTAGGTCTGGGAAAGTACTTTAAAAGATCACTGAGGAACTGTGAGAGAAGCTAAGAGCATAGGCTCTGGAGCCAGCTTGCAGGTTTTACGTCCTCTTTATGACCATAAGTAAGTTAACGTGCCTCAGTTTCTTCCTATGTAAAATGCACTATTTATTTCTGAAAGGTGTTCTGTATGTACCTACAACAGTGCCTGGCACATTGTGTGTGCTCACTAAATGTTAACTGTAATTATTATTTAGACCTGCATTGATAATCCTGTATCTCCTGCAAAATATATTGGACAATAGGACTGAGAAAGGGCTAAAAAAGAAGAGATTATTAGAAAAGAAGCTTGTCTGCTTATTTTCTTTTGTGAATGTCAGGCACCAGGCTACAGGGAATCAGGCATTTAAGTGGCCCTCAACATAGCGATGTTGCTGCTAATAATCAAAATGGTGCTCATTCGGTCTCAGATCTACTCTAGCAAAAGGAATAGATTGGTCTAAATTTCTTCAAGACCAATAACAGCTCTTATTGGTGGAAATTCTTCCTTATGCCTACCAACTTGTATTTTTTCAGCTAATTCTGAATCTGTTTGTTTCTTGTTAGGTCATTAGCAAAAATGTAAAACAATTGGTTACCATATAAGCCAATATGCTCTTCAATGGCCTACCATGGTAGTTTTATTTCAAGCCTAGACAATTACTTTTTGTTAAATATATTGATATTTTGATATAGCTATTTCATCATTCTAACGTACACACGATTAAAATAAGCTATTTTAGATAGAGGGTAGATAAGCCTTCAGGTTCTCTTTTGTCGTCTTTAACAGAACAATTGAAGAGTTCAGACACTTTGCCAGTGTATGACACCTTAATGTTTTGTGCAAGTAGGAATACTGACCGGATTCACATCTATACTAAGGTAAGCGTCATGCAGATTCTGTAACCTGAAACATAAAAAAGACTTCCTTTTTTCACTTTTCACTTAATTTTATTAACAATGAGATAAGCATCTAGTTATTTTCCTCAAAGCTAATTCTCAAATTTCTGTGTTAAATCTAAAGACAATGAGAGGTAAAACCACATGTCTTTAAGAACATAGACTTCAGGGCCAGACTGCTTCAGTTCAAATCCGTTAGTATGTAATCTTGGAGACATTACTCAACTGCTCTGTGCCTCAATTTCCTCAACTGTAAAATGTGGTATACCCCATTTACCCTGATGTGATTATGACACATTGTATGCCAGTATCAAAATATCTCATGTATCTCATAAATATATAAACCTACTATGTACCCTTAAAAATTAAAAATTGTTAAAATAATAAAAAATAAAATGCAGACAGGATTTGTTGCAAAGATAAAACAAGCTGAGTCCTGTAAAGCACTTAGCACAGTGCCTGGCCTATATGAATGCTCCATAAATGTTAATTCCTGCAATGATCACTTGCAGCAGCAGGAGCAGCAGCATCCTTACAGAAGCCTAGACCTGCCCATTCGTGTTGAGTAAATGCTAGGAAGCTTTTTATCAGATGATTGCTGATTCCTGCCGTAGGCTAGCTTAGTAGTGCCCAAACTTTTTAGACTCCGGACCCCTTTGCACTCCTAAAATTTATTGAGAACCCCAAAGAGCTTTTGTTTATATGGGTTATATCTGTTGATGTCTACTATATTTGAAATTAAAATGGAGCCTCTCAAAAATACTCATTTATGGCCGGGTGTGGTGGCTCATGCCTGTAATCCCAGCACTTGGAGAGGCCAAGGTGGGTGGATCACCTGAGGTCAGGAGTTTGAGAGCAGCCTGGCCAACGTGGCGAAACCCCCCACCTCTACTAAAAATACGAAAATTAGCTGGGTGTGGTAGCAAGTGCCTTTAATTGCAGCTACTCAGGAGGCCGAGGCAGGAGAATCGCTTGAATCTGGGAGGCAGAGGTTGCAGTGAGCCAAGATCACGCCACTGCACTCCAGCCTGGGCGACAAAATGAGACTCTGTCTCAAACAAAAAAAAAATTCTTTTTCATTTATTCACTTAAATGTGAATAATTAACAATTACATTTTTCTGTTTCTGTTTTGTATTTTTTTGTTTTTTTTAGGACAGAGTCTCGCTCTGTCACTCAGGCTAGAGTGCAGTGGTGCAATCTCGGCTCACTGCACCCTCCGCCTCCTGGGTTCAAACGATTCTCCTGCCTCAGCCTCCAGGTAGCTGGGACTACAGGCGCCCACCACCATGCCTGGCTAATTTTTGTATTTTTAGTAGAGATGAGGTTTCACCATGTTGGCCAGGCTTGTCTCGACCTCTTGACCTTGTGATCCACCCACCTCAGCCTCCCGAAGTGCTGGGATTACAGGTGTCAGCCACCCGCCTGGCCGTTTTTTGTTTGTTTGTTTGTTTTTGGAGAGAGAGGGTCTTGCTGTGTTGCCCAGACTGGTCTCAAACTCCTGGGTTCAAACAGTCCGCCCACCTCAGCCTCCTAAAGTGCTAGGATTATAGGCGTGAGCCACCATGCCTGGCCAACAATTATTTTTAAGTGAGTAAATGCATATTTTAAGAGAAACAAACCCATTATATATTTATATAAATAACATTTTTTATTTAAAATTATATTTTCCAAGTCAAAAGAATATTTAGTGAGAAGAATGTCATTGTTTTACATGTTTAGCAATTTTCTCTAAAGTCTTAATGGAAAACAGTGGGATTCCCATATCTGTCTCTGCGTTCAGTTTGTCGTGATAGCATTTCATGTAGCCACTGGAAAAAGTCACCATACATTTGTGAAAGAATGAGAGGGGAAAAGGCAAACAGTATCTTACTATTAGTATGAAAACACTTATGACTTTCTGAAAGGATCACAGGAACCATGTGAGAATCTATGGCCTGGATAGATTATGAATACTTTTATTTGGTCTAAAATTTTAAATTTCTTTTTTTTTTTTTTTTTTTGAGACGGAGTCTAGCTCTGTCACCCAGGCTGCAGTGCAATGATGCAATCTCAGTTCACTGCAACCTCTGCCTCCCAGGTTCAAGTGATTCTCCTGCGTCAGCCTCCCAAATAGCTGGGATTGCAGCACCCACCACCACACCTAGCTAATTTTTCTATTTTTTAGTAGAGACAGGGTTCCACTGTGTTGTCCAGCCTGGTCTTGAACTCCTGACTTCGTGATCTGTCTGCCTCAGCCTCCCAAAGTGCTGGGATTACAAACGTGAGCCACCACGCCCAGCCTAAAATTTTAAATTTCTAATCTTTATAAGTACATAAGATAGTATTTGAAACTTTTAAAACTCGTGGTCCATTATATCAATGTTTAAAAGATAATATGTTGGAGATGACCAAACTTTCAGTACAGGTTTTCTACTAAACTGAATATAGATATAGATAGATAGTGTACCATGTAATAATATTCTTTTAGGAGGAGATGGCTAAGATGGTGAATACCAGAATCCCCAAGCAGCCTCTAGCATGGGATAGTAACTGAGAGAGAGACATCAAGAACCAAGCCAGGCAGTAATCAATGCTCCTCTTATAGGTGTGGAGCCTGTTCTACCATGTGGAGCCTCTGACATGGTGAACCAGGCTGCAGGGAGCACCAATGACTCCTTTATTCATCTTGAGGCAGGTTTAAGTGCCTGAGCCACCCTCATCCCCCATGTTGGGGGATCTTTAGGCCATGCCTCTTTCTCAGACCATCACATGAGAGGGACAGAGAAATGGTCCCAAGAGGGTAAGGAAACCAAAGGGCAGACACCAGGCAGAGCATACCACAGAAATCCAGAAGCCCTTAAATTCTTTAATCTTTTTTTACTCTATACAGTGAAAGCTCTGCCTCTTGGATTACCTGATCAGTGTTTTATCCCCGTTGGGGTGGAGACAGGGAGAGAACTGCAAGCTCCCGGTAGAGGGTATAATGCACCTGCTGCCAAACCAAACCACAGCAACCACCTCGCTGACCTGTATTCAGGCTCTGCCACCAGCCTAGTAGCCTGCTTCTTGACATCTCTGTTGATGGTCTCAAATATATTTTTATGACTGTTCTAAATACTTACATGTCCCTTTACCATAAAATGTTATCATCCAAATAATTTTCCAAACACAAGACACTAAGCAGATGAGTTGTTGACATATCTTTTCACAACCAGAGTAGAGCTGAGATGAAAGCTTTCCTTTTCACCTTAAAAGAGCTGAAGTAAGGCTGGACACAGTGGCTCATGCCTGTAATCCCAACATTTTGGGAGGCTGAGGCAGGCGGATCACCTGAGGTCAGGAATTCGCAACCAGCCTGGCCAATATGGTGAAACCCCGACTCTACTAAAAATACAAAAATTAGCTGGGCATGGTGGCAGGCACCGGTAATCCCAGCTACTTGGGAGGCTGAGGCAGGAGAATCGCTTGAACCCTGGAGGTACAGGTTGCAGTGAGCCAAGATCGTGCCACTGCATTCCAGCCTGGGCAAAAGAGCGAGACTCTGAAAAAAAAAAAAAAAAAAAAAAAAATTCCTAATTCACTGCCTAAAAGGATATCCCTTTAAAGGAAGAGTAGTAACAGACATTTAGCATCCTGTATCATATTAGAACTGTTCATTTCAGCCAGAATCCCAAGTCTATATCAGGGTTTAGAATTACATATCAATTTTTTTTTTTTTTTTTTTTTTTGAGATGGAGTCTCTCTCTGCCACCCAGGCTGGAGTGCAGTGGTGGGATCTCAGCTCACTGCAATCTCTGCCTCCTGGGTTCAAGCGATTCTCCTGCCTCAGCCTCCGGAGTAGCTGGGATTACAGGTACACACCACCATGCCCAGCTAATTTTTGTATTTTTTAGTAGAGACGGGGTTTCACCATGTTGGTCAGGCTCGTCTCGAACTCATGACCTCGTGATCCTCCTGCCTCGGCCTCCCAAAGTGCTGGGAGTACAGGCGTGAGCCACTGTGCCTGGCCTCAAAATTTTTAATCAGTGCGTACTTTTTGTATGTTTTTCTCCAAAGCAATTGTGGTAGCTGTAACTTTTTTTTTTTTTTAGCTGAGAGAATATGAGTTCAACTATTGTTGATATAATAGATTTTCGTATGAGAGGTTCTTCTTCCCCTTTATAAAGGAAATATCTCTACTACCCCGCTGTATGTGGTTACTTTCTACCCTTAAGATTTCAGGGGCTGGGCGTGGTGGCTCATGCCTATAATCCTAGCACTTTGGGAGGCCAAGGTGGGAGAATCACTTGAGCCCAGGAGTTCAAGGTGGTAGGATCACTTGAGCCCAGGATTTTGAGACCAGCCTGGGCAACATGGTGAAACCCTGTCTCTACAAAAAATATAAAAAATTAGCCAGGCGTGGTGGAACATGCCTGTAATTCCAGCTACTTGGGAGGCTGAGGTGGGAGGATCACCTGGGCCCAGGAGGTTGAGGCTGCAGTGAGCTGAGATCACGCTGCTGCACCCTAGCCTGGGCAACAGAGTGATACCTGGTCTCAAAAATAAAGGGAAAAAAAAGATTTCAGGATGTTGTGCACTGATTGTTGGGACCTAAATGCAGTTCTACTTACTCTCCAGGTGGTACCATTGGCAGACAGTCCTCATTGACTGATATTGTGGCAATCCTTTGGGGGAGCCAATTTTTAAGTAATTTCTCTAGAATTGATCTTTCTACCTTCTCTTTACTTCCTTGTTCCTGTAACAATGGACAGGCATATCATTTGGTGAAGGTTATTCAGACTGTTCCTTGATACCATTCTTTGATGTGATACTTATATTGTCAGTGAGTATAAAGAAGTTTATTTGCAAATTTGGAATAGTTGTGCTACTGTTAAATTCAAGGATGTAATATTCTTCTATATTAATTTGCAGTGTACAAATTTTATTGTTTTGATACATCTTTCCAAGATTAGTCAATAGAAAATAGTATGACACAGCAGTAAACAAAGCATTCCAGGCTGAAGGCAATAGCCTTGGGCTAGGCATGGGCAATGGAGGCATACAGTGTGGTAGAGAGCCTGACTCCTCTTCTTGGCTCAGTTTCTCCAGAGGAGCCATTTTGGTGGACCCTTGTCTAGAACGTGTCACCTCAGTTTTTCTTTTAGGAGACTAGGCATATTGTGTCATAATGTAATTATTTTCATTTAAAATAGTTGCTAGTGCCTACACAAAATTGGATTATTAGTGTCTTCCTAATCTATCATCAGGATGGAAAACAGATGAGCTGTAATTTCATTCCTTTGGATATAAAATTAGACCTTTGGGAAGATTTACCAGCAAGCTTTCAGCTGAAACAAAATCGCTCACTGGTAAGAATAGTTTTAAATAAAATGGCTTTATTTACTTTAAATAAACTTGTTTTAGTAATTTTAATGATCATTTTGAGTTTAATTTTAAAAAAGCACTTTGTGGCATGTTGTAGAGTCAAATCACTGGTTGCATTTTCATCAGCCTAGGCGGTGCCTATTAATTACCCAGTGCTAAGAATATATGTGAAATCTGTTTCCTTGGCAAATGATCACACCTACAGTTGCTGTTTCTGTGGATAGAATCCTCCTCACATTATTTAATTTCTCATTCACAGGATTAGCAACAGTGATATTTATATCTGCTAGAATCACATTTTTTCTATTAAGGTTAAGTTCTAACAATGACAAATTCCCAAAGCAGAGGTAATACCTTATTGGGTGATTCTTTATTCATTATCAGAAGCACTAGCATGCAGCTTCAGGCCAAGTTCCTGCCAGGGAGGTCTTAACACTGATCTGTGGCTGATTTTCCTTCACTGCCAAGAAGGGTCATCATGCGCAGGGACTAACCCAGCATGCTGTGTGCTATTTTTACAAGAAAATGGTGATTTTTTTTTTTTTTTTTTTTTTTTTTTTTACCATTTGAGTGGAAATGAAGCATTGCCCGTAGATCAGCTACACCTGTTTTAAATGAAAAGTGAGCAGTAAGCTATTTACTTGGAATCATCTAACCCTGATTTTCAGAGTCCCAGAAAATAGCCAGTTATGTATACTTGACTGGTAACCCTACTAAAAATGTCCCAGATTTACTGATGTTTTTTTTTTCCTGTGAAAACTTAGGCATCATTTACGAAGCAGTTCTCAAATGTTGCACTATCATTCTGTCACCCAGTTTTGCCTTGACCCCAGGTAGGGTATGTACTTCCAGACCTTTTTTGGTCTCAATGAGCATATTATCACTATTGATCCATGTGTGTAAAGGGCATACACATGTCCTGAAACATGCCTTTAGAGAATCTTTGGCTTGAAAAAGATCTCTTGGCTGGGTTAGATGGCTCACGCCTGTAATGCCAACACTTTGGGGGCTGAGGCAGGAGGATCACTTGGGCCCAGGAGTTTAAGACCAGCCTGGGCAACATAGTGGGACCCTGTCACTACAGAAAATAGAAAAACTAGCCAGGTATGGTGGCATGTGCCTGTAGTCCAGCTACTCAGGAGACTAAGGCAGTGGGAGGACTGCTGGAGCCCAGGAGGTCAAGGCTGCAATAAGCCATGATCATGCCACTGCACTCCAGCCTGGACAACAGAGCAAGACCCTATCAAAAAGAAAAAAAAGATATCTCTTGAGAACTGTTGTAGGTAGTTTACAATAAAGATATGAAAACTGCATCAAATTGAAGAAAGCCTTAGGTTGTGGAACTCAAAAGCCTATTTTGGGGACATAACATAATAGCAGTTTTCTGATGTTGTAAATAGGCTCACTTTCAAAGGAAGATATCTGCCTGTGAGCTGTTAACTCTTATTATCTCATTTTCTGCCAGATTTTGAGATTTGTTCGAGAATGGAGTAGTCTAACTGCCATGAAGCAAAGGATAATCAGGAAAAGTGGACAGCTATTCTGTAGCCCAATTCTTGCTTTGGAAGAGATCACAAAGCAACAAACCAAACAAAATTGCACCAAAAGGTATGAGTTGTCTTTTTTTTTATTTTGTATTATATTACTTTTCACGGTTCTTTCTACAGGGGGTCTGAGGCATCTTTTGGAACCACTAATGAAATCCTGATGAGTTATGAGAAAATTATGCATAAAATCACAGCCATATTATTTCATAACAACATAATTATATGTCTAGTGAATTTGATAAAATCTGCTAAAAGAGATCAGGTTGTCCAGATCTTACTCTCCATGAGTCCCTTCAATCAACAAAAAGACCAGAGTCATAGGATGGTGCAACCTATGACCTGCCAAGCCTGGGACACTTATTAGCAGCAGTAATACATTTTACTCTTAGAACATCAGAGCATGCCTCTGTACCCCATCTGCTTTGCCCTGCTGTGGGTGAGTATGATGCTGTGCAGCAAGGGAGCTGGTTCTATTTGAATGCATCACCACCCAAGTAATGGAAGATAACTATAATTGGAAATGAAATAAAAGGAAAGGTTGACTGTCAGTATTTGTGACTGTTTTGCCCTTATCATTACAGGTTCCTTTCTAATCTCTGTACATTTTATTTCCTTCCTTGTCATCACAATCATCTTTATCCCACTCAAGTCTCCCCATGTGTGATCTCAAATCCCTGTTCTTTGTAAACTCTTTTCTTAGCATGAAGCAAGGATTATCAGGAAAAGTGGTCAGCTGTTTTGTAGCCCAATCCTTGCTTTTGAAAGAGATTGCAGGCTGGGCGCGGTGGCTCATGCCTGTAATCCCAACACTGTGGGAGGCCAAGGCGGGTAGATTGCATGAGCCCAGGAGTTCAGTGATCAGCCTGGGAAACATAGGGAGACCCTGTTTCTATTAAAAAAAAAAAAAAAAAATTAGCCAGATGGCACACTCCTATAGTTCTAGCTACTTGGGAGGCTGAGGCCGGAGGATCGCTTGAGCCTGGGGGGTTGAGGCTGCACTGAACTGAGACTGTACCACTGCACTCCAGCCTGGACAACAGAGTAAGACCCTGTCTCAAAAAAAACAAAACAAAACAGATTGCAAAGCAATAAACCAAATGGCAGCATTGGCAGAGAAAGCCCTTTAGCTCTTGCTGCCTCCATACACCTGTAATCTCTCTTCATCCTTAATTTCATCAGTTTATCAGAGAGGTTTCCTTTCTCTAGCTTTTTCAGTGCACACAGGTGAAAAAAATCCAGGGGGTTGGAGGGGAGCAAGGGACTGAGAACATGGTTGATTAAATAAATTATGATATTTCCATAACATGGTTGATTAAATAAATTATGATAGTTCTGTGCAGTGAAAATCTTTTCCACTGTTTCAAAGTATGGCATATGGTACATTTATTTGTTTGTAAGAACAAGGAATAATACTTGTGATAAATTGTTAAGGGTAAATATAAATTGTAAAAAAAAAAAAGGGATGGAGACACAAACTTTACTATTTGCACAACTTGCTATTACTGACATAGAAATTGTCTAGAAGGATACCTTAGAAATTCTTATCACAGGTTTCTCTTGGACAGTGGTTTTCAATTCAGAGCAATTTGGTCCCGTAGGGTGGTAGTGTCTGGAGACATTTTAAATTGTCTCAAGTAAGGGATGTGACTAGGGAATATCTAGTGGGTAGAGGCCCAGGATGCTGCTGAGAATCCTACAGTGAACAGGATTGCACCCCCCAAAACAGAATTATCCATTTCAAAATGTCTATATTACCACTGTTGAGAAATCTTGCTCTAGGGCATAAAACTTGAGGATTTGTGGAGGTAATAGGGACTTTATACTTTATGCCAGGATTACAAACTCATTTGACTAAAAACAAAACAAGAATCACAAATGAATGAATGAGGTCAGTTATAAAACTAAAAAAGGATGAGATATGGGCTGAGACTATGTCAAACAGGCATATTTGGAACCCATCTGAAGTCATTCAAATTCAGATTTAAAAATAAAATACTGGTACATGGTGGCTCACGCCTGTAATTCCAGAACTTTGGGAGGCCAAGGAGGACAGATTGCTTGAGCCCAGAGTTCAAGACCAGCCTGGGCAACATGGCAAAACCTCATCTCTACAAAAAACACAGATAAATTAGCCAGGCATGGTGGTGCGTGCCTGTAGTCCCAGCTACTTTGGAGACTGCAGTGGGAGGATCACCTGAGCCCCTGGAGGTCGAGGCTGCAGTGACCCATGATTGTGCTACTGCAATTCAGCCCGGGAGACAGAGTGAGACCTTGTCTCAGAAATAAAATAAAACAAAAATTAAATTAATAAAATAAAAAAATACTGGCTAGCCATGGTGGCTCACACCTGTAATCCTAGCACTTTGGAAAGCCAAGGTGAAAGGATCACTTGAGGTCAAGAGCTCAAGACCAGATTGGTCAACATAGCGAGACTATATCTCCACAAAAACCCAAAAAATAGCCAGGTATGGTGGCTCACGCCTGCAGGCCCAGATACTCGGGAGGCTGAGGCAGGAGGATCACCTGAGCCCAGGAGGTCAAGGCTGCGATAAGCTGTGATTGTGCCACTGCACTCCAGCCTGGGTGATAGAGCAAGACCCTGTCTCAAAATGAATAAATAAATTTAAAATGCTGTATGAGTACAGTAAAGTCCTTTGACTAATTGAATTTGTCCACAAGTTGCCAGTTTTGGACTCTTAGCCTGAACTCTTCTGTAACGGTTGATTTTTTTCCAATGGGCATGTGTCATTTTCTATAAAAATACATTTAAGATATATGTTACATATTTATATACATATATACACATACTTACAATAAGTGCACACACACACACATATCAAAAAGCACAATGCCTATTTTATTTTTCCCAATACTTCCAGTCTTCTCAATCTTTCTCATTTTTGTAACCAGTCTTTGTTGACCTTCTCTTTCTCACATGATCATAATTCTCTTCATAATTGAATTTCTAGCTATTTCTAGACATGCCCTATTATTTCTTCTCCATCGGACATGGATGACCACTTAAAGTACCAACTCAGAAAGGTGACTGATCAGATTTAAAAGCAAAAATCAATTCATAAAACCAAAGTCAGACACAATATTATTTATAAAATTATATATAGATAATATATTAAGGATATAACTTGTGTTAACAAGCAGATTAATCAGATTTGTATTTTTAAGAGCTAGCTCTAGCAGCAATTGGGAGATTAGATCAAAAAGGGCAAGACTCAAAGTGGGGAGATAAGTTACATTTTTCTATTGCTGCCATAACAAATTACCACAAATTTAGCGGCTTAAAACAACACACATTTATTATCTCACAGTTCTATAAGTAAGAAGTCCAAGTTGGCTATTACTAGTTTTCTAGTAATGCTCTGGATTTTACAAGGCAGAAATCAAAGTGTTGGCTCGCTGGGCTCTAGTTGATAAGCTTGGAAAGGAATTCACCTCCAAGCTCACTAAGATTGTTGGCAGAACTCAGTTCCTTGCAGTTGTAGGACTGATGTTCCTGTTTTTTGCTGGCTATCAGCTGGACCATCAGCTCCTAGAGGCCTCTCTGTGGTCCTAGCACATGGACCTCTACCTATTTCTCCTTGGAATCTCTCTGCCTTCCTCTTCTGCTTTTAAGGGCTCAAGTGATGACACTGGGCCCACTCAGTAATCTCCCTATCTTAAAGTGAGCTGATTAGTAATCTAATTATATCTGTAAAGTCCTTTTATAGCATTATCTAAATTAGTGATTGATTAAATAACCGAGGGACAGGAATCCTAGAGGGTATCTTAAAATTCTGCCTACTACACAAGTTAAAAGACTATTCTAGTATACCTGAAGAAAAATGATGAGGATCTATATTAAGTTATTACAATGGGAATCAGGAAAGAGAATGAAGAGAGCTATTAAGGAAGTATATCTAGAGACTTGGTAACTGATTATAGAGAGGCAGAGAGAGAGAGAGGCCTCCAGGGAAACCAACTTAGCAGCATCATGAAATGAAACCTCTGTACCGGCAGCAGGGAGATACTATTGGGAAGCATTCTGATTCTTGCTGCAGAACCCAAGTTAAGTCTCAGTAATTTTGAATAACCATGTATCTCTGAAAGCAAATGTGAAATACGCTGTTGAACAACAGCATTGACTGGCAGTCTGTATGAGGATCAGTTAGACACTGTCCTGTACTTTCTAGAGAAACTGAATCAGAGTCTCCAGACTTAGAAACATCAGGCTCAGTAGAGATAAAGAGGTATTATATTGAAAACTGAAACTCCTCAGACCTCCTTTTTTGCACAGCTTTCAGATTGACAGCAGCGACATTTTACTTCCTAAGCAGGACGTTAGAGGATTTCTCTCTTAAAAGTATTGAATGGTTCTGAAAAAAGACCTATAGTTAACTGACTTTGGGCACTCCCCCAAATGCAATGGGTAGGTCTCCAACCAGATTATCCGCCAGTGATGTCCACCAGTTTGCAGGCCCCATCCAAGCTCAGAGCTTGCAGTCAGCTTTTGAATGTCTCACTTTTACATTTGAATGGAAGCCAAGATTACCAGCCACTGTTTTGGTTACTGAGTCCCATTTATCAGAGGCAGGCCTAATTCACTTGGAGCCCTATCATGTTTAGGATGCCAATTATTTAATCTCTAGTTACAGCTGAGCTCGAAAGCAGGTCAGAAATCCAGAGCCCAAGATTGTGTTCATTGATGTGGGCCACTTTGCAACGTACACTTTTCTTGCAAAAATTGCCATCTTCCACTCCCGTCCCTATCCAGGAATTTGTTTAGTAGACAACATTCTCCCTTCTCTATTTACTAAAATTGGGATTTACCATAATCATTTTGGGAGTTGGTGAACTTCCTAGCAAACCTCAGTAGAAAATTAAGTATTGGCAACTGGCAACTGCGTATGAAAAAGTTGTCAGCTCCGTTTTTTGGAATTGGTTCATCTGTTTCTTGTGGTTTCCAAAAATTTATTCTTAAACCTCTTGTAGGAAAGCAAAAGGTTATTTTTAGTTTCTAAATCTCTGACTAGATTTCTCAGCATCTTTTAAAGTTACTGAATTAGGTTTTTAAGCTTTTAAACATTGAATAATACCTCAGGCAAGGCTTAATGTCCCATTGCTCCTCAAAGCTAGGAAGCTTTTGAGTTCATTTAGAATTCACAGAAATACTTTCCCAAAGTGCATTTTTCAAGAGAATAAAATGGTTGAAGAAATTGTTGGAGGTGGGGCCAGAGAAGGAGGAAATTTGGGAACTAAAAGGGCAAGTAAAAAAACTCTAAAACAATTTACCGTGCTTTAACTACTACTACTGCCCAGACTGGAGCACGATGGCTTAATTTCCTTTTTGCTCTAAGAAAGACATGCAAGTAGAGTGCAAACATGTGAAAAGATATTCCCCCTTACTCTTAACAGGAATGCAAATTTTAAAATCTATGATGAGATACCTATCACTATTAGCAGAGACTCTTAAAAATGACATTGTGCTAGTGAAAGAGAAGAAACAGATACTCTTATTCATTGATGGTAGATACATACACTGGTATAACCTTAGAGGAAAGAAATTTGTCAAAATCTACCCACATTTAAAACACCTAAGACCTCTGACCGAGGAATTCTACTTCCGGGGATTTATTCTACAGATACATAATGTGTAGAAAATATCATATATAACGATATCTATTGCAGCATTGTTTGTGATAGCAAAGACTGAAAACAACCTAAATGTCCATTTATCAGAGACTGGTTAAATATATGGTTTATCCATATGATGGAATAACATGGAGCCATTAAAAAGAATAGGGAAACTATGAATCCTAATAAGGAAAGATCTCTCAGAAGCATGTTTTGATAAAAAGAGCAAGGTGAAGATTAGTGTATATGCTATGCTATTATTTGTTTCTAAAAATAAAAGGTATAATGAAAAATGAGTGCTAGTGGGTATGGGTTTCTTTCCGTTTTGTTTTTGTTTGAGACAGGGTTTCAATCTGTTGCCCAGGTTGGAGTGCATTAGCATGATCTCAGCTCACTGCAACCTCTGCCTCCCGGGTTCAAGTGATTCTCCTGCCCCTGCCTCCCAGGTAGCTGGGACTGCAGGTGTGCACCACCATGCCCAGCTAATTTTTGTATTTTTAGTAGAGACAGGGTTTCACCATGTTGGCCAGTCTGGTCTCGAACTTCTGACCTCAAATGATCCACCTGCCTTGGCCTCTCAAAGTGCCGGGATTTCATACGTGAGCCACTGCACCCAGCCTCAGGTTTCTTTTTGGAGTGATGAAAATATTCTGGAATTAATGATGATGGTTGTACAACCTTGTGAACATACTATTAATGCACTTAATTGTAAACTTTAAATTGATGAATTTTATGCTGTGTGAATGATATGTCAATGGAAATGCAAAAATAAGTAAATAAAAGGCATACACCTATACTCAGAAAAAAATAAGCTATTTCTTATTTTATTATTCTTTCTTTCTTTTTTTTTTGTGACAGAGTCTCTGTCACCCAGGCTGGAGTGCAGTGGCTCAATCTCAGCTCACTGCACCCTCCATCTTCCCGGTTCAAGCGGTTCTCCTGCCTCAGCCTCCTGAGTAGCTGGGATTACAGGCACACACCACTATGCCCAGATAATTTTTGTACTTTTAGTAGAGACAGGGTTTCACCATGTGAATGTGTGAAAAGATATTCCCCCTTACTATTAATAGGAAGGCAAATTTTAAAATCTATGATGAGATACCTATCACTATTAGCAGACTAATATGTTGGCCAGGCTGGTCTCGAACTCCTGACCTCAGGAGACCCACCCACCTTGGCCTCCCAAAGTGCTGGGATTACAGGTGTGAGCCACCATGCCAGGCCAAAAATAAACTATTTCTAAAATGAGCCAGACATGGTGGCTCACACCTGTAATTCCAGCACTTGGGGAGGCTGAGACGGGCGGATCAATTGAGGCCAGTTCAAGACCAGCCTGGCCAACATGGCAAATTCCCATCTCTACTGAAAATACAATAATTGGCCAAGCATGGTGGTGCATGCCTGTAATCCCAGCTACAGGAGGCTGAGGCATGAGAATAGCTTGAACCAGAAGGTGGAGGTTGTAATGAGCCGAGATAGTGTCACTGCACTCTAGCCTGGGCAACAGAGTGAGACCCTGTCTCAAAAAATAAAATAAAATAAAATAAAATGAATTAATCAGCATTTCTGCAAAGATGAATTAGCATGTCTCAGAGATAGGGAAATACACTATTTCTCTAATGATATCCAGAGTTCCTGAAAGTTCTTTTGGTTTAATTGGCGAGGGATGTATTGTACACATCCCAGGGATGTCAGTCAGACTCCAGTTACTGTTGTCTCAGTGTGATGGCTTCCAGAAGACACGCAACAAAATGACTCAAGGTCATTTTGAGTCAAAATAAAATAAAAACAAAACTGCCAACAGAGGTAACTTTTGGGGAGGGGAAAAAGGAAGATGGGAGTGAGAGAGAAAATTACTCATCACCATAAACACGCTTGTTTGCTTTTTGAATTTAGAACCATGTGCTTATACCACCTAATCAAAAATTAATAAAATAGTTTATTAAAAAAGGAGACCTGTTTATTATTAAATCTATCCTAATAACATAAAGCAAATTTCTAAAATTTTACCTACAAATGCATAATTCCATTGTGATTGAACTTTTATTGTCAAGCTGCCTAATTAAGAAGCACTCAATAATATTAAGAAATTCATGTTTAAACTAATTTCCAAAAAAACTACAATAGGTGTAAACCACCAGAGAAACTAGGCCAATTAATAAGAAGGAATTAATTGGGTAATTGCATTTTACCAACTTAAATTCCCCCATCACCTTTAATTGGAATAACTTCTCTTTACTTCTAGTCCCTGAACATTGTGTGGTATTGTTAGTATTGGGTAATAAGGTTCTGAATCCCATATCAAGAGTGGCTTTATTTCTATGGAAGAATCCATAAACCCTGTATGGGCTGATAATAAGGGGAACAACCTTGAGATTACAGAAGATGTGATTGAACCTGGTTAACTAAAAAGAGACTCAGTTTACCCAAACACTGATACACTATTATAACTGACTAAGGTGATTTGGAGAAGCCTTGAAGGGAAGGCCAAGAGGGAGGTAAAATACAGTTAGAGATTTTCTGCACAGCTTGCCAAGCAGTTTCCTCAAGGGTGTCAGTTGTGCGTGTATTTGATCATTTCTTATTCTCACACCCACTCCTTTTTCCCCTAAATGAAAATTGCTCCAAAGGATATTGAATGACTCTTGAATTTCTTAGAAAAAGAAATTTGAGAAAACTAATTTGGAACAAAGAGATGTATTTCTCACATAATGGACACCAAGATAAAGGGTAAAAATTCCATTTTCTAACTTGAGTTTTAGCACAGTGAATAGAATTGTGCTTGCTTTTTCTTCTATTGCTTTTGCAAGGAACAATGTGAACATGCAATAGAGACATTTTTATATGAGATAGAGGGAATCTATTTAACAAATCATTGTTTTAGATACATAACCAAAGAAGATGTTGCCGTAGCCTCAATGGACAAAGTGAAGAATGCTGGGGGCCATGTCCGTCTGATCACAAAGGAGTCCAGGCCACGGGATCCTTTCACAAAGTAAGGTTTTTCTACTACTAGTATATAGTAGTACTAATTCCACTCCTTTACATGTATGTATTGATTTTCACAATAATGTCTCACCTTTGCATGACCACTTTAGAGATTACAAAGAACTTTCACAAGGTAGTAGCTCTTCAGTTGTCGTAGCAACCTGTTGAGGTACCTGGTGTCCTCATTTTAAACATTAGAGATGAGGAAGGACACTGAGACCAGGTGGACTAAGTAACGTGCCCCAGGGCTTGGGGCTAGATGCCAGGAGACCTGAGGTTAAATCTGGGCTCTGTCCCCCAATCTTGAGCTCCATCATTAGAAGTCTTTCTTTTAACTCTTCTAACAAACAACCATGGAAAACAGACAAAGCAGCTGTTGTTACTTCCCAAGTAGGACTTTCTAACAAAATTGAGTAGTGTACCTTTTCTTTTATTCTAACAAATTGAGCACATATCCTATCATGTTTTGTATCCTATCATGTTTATTCATCAACTCTGCGTTTACCTGTAGGAGCAAGTCTTCTGTTATAATTCCTATCAGCACTGTCAGCTATTTCACTCTGTCACTTTATGGCTGTGACTCTGTTTCCTGTGAGCTAGCAGAGGCTGGAGGAGAGAGTTTGTAATTACCTGAGCTAATGAGGTGTGTGACCCCATATATTTAAGGAGCAGGGTAGCCACTAAGCTTTAGTTGGGGTTTTACATTAGCCTGTCCTTTCCCAGCCTGAAGAAGCATTTTCTAACAGCTTCTCCAGATGTTTCACATGTTTCCAGATCGTTTAACACAAGGGCATCTAAATTCCCAAGAGAGGCAACATATTTATATTCAATTAATTGTTGTAACACACCACATTCTTCCTTACTTGGCATGGAATATAGAGTGCTGACTGTAACTATTTTATTTCTACACTGTGATCTGTGTTTACTATTTATCTGTATAGAAGCTGATAAGCTTTATATGAAGCAATTACTATTTAGACTAATCATTCATTAGTTACCTATTCAGTGTTTTTTTCAATTGTAGAAAGCTTCTTGAAGATGGAGCCTGTGTCCCATTTCTAAATCCATACACAGTCCAGGCAGATCTCACTGTGAAGCCCTCTACATCCAAAGGCTATTTGCAAGCCGTGGATAATGAAGGAAATCCACTTTGCCTTCGCTGTCAGCAACCCACATGCCAGACTAAGCAAGCGTGTAAAGCGAACTCTTGGGATTCACGGTTTTGCTCTCTGAAATGTCAGGAAGAGTTTTGGATTCGATCTAATAACAGTTACCTGCGAGCCAAAGTATTTGAAACTGAACATGGTGTGTGTCAGCTCTGTAATGTGAATGCACAAGAACTCTTTTTACGTCTGAGAGATGCCCCTAAAAGTCAGAGGAAGAATCTTCTGGATGCTACCTGGACTTCAAAGCTCCCATTAGAACAGGTAAGTTATAATCATGTGATACATGGAAGGCAGCATTGTACTGAGTAATGAATATTGACTCTCTAACTTTATTTTTTACATTTTAACATGGGAATATTCAGATATATAAAAGGAAAGAAAATAATGGACCCATATGTCCATCAGCCAGCTTTAGCAATTTCCAGCATTTTGGCATTCATTTTCGTCTGTCATTGACTCACTTGTTTGTTTCTCCTAGAATTATTTGTTTATTTATTTATTTATTTTGCAGACAGAGTTTTGCCCTTGTCACCCAGGCTGGAGTGCAGTGGCGCAAACTCAACTCACTGCAACCTCTGCCACCTGGGTTCAAGCGATACTCATGCCTCAGCCTCCTGAGCAGCTGGAATTACAGGCATGTGCCACCACGCCCGGCTAATTTTTTGTATTTTTTAGTAGAGATGGGATTTCACCATGTTGGCCAGGCTGGTTTTGAACCCCTGACCTCAGGTGATCCGCCCACCTCAGCCTCCCAAAGTGCTGGGATTACAGGCATGAGCCATCGTGCCTGGCTATCTCCTAGATTATTTTAAAGAAAATTCCAGACATTTATTTTCACTCTTGAATATTTTCATTCTGTATCTCTCACAGGTAAAGACCTCCTTCCTTCCTTCTATCCTTCCTTTCTTCTCCCTCCCCGTTCCCCCCTCCTTCTTCCCCTTTCTCTCACTCTCCCTTCCTTCCTCCCTTCCTTCCTTTTCCCCTTTCCTCCTTCCCTCTTTGCTTGTCCTCATTTCCTTTCCTCTCTTTCTTTCAAATATAATCCCAGTACGAGTTATCACACCCAACACAATTACAATTCCTTAATTATACTAAGTCTATGGTTTCCCAGGTTGTCTCAAAAATGCCTTTTGCTGGGCGCAGTGGCTCACGCCTGTAATCCCAACACTTTGGGAGGCCAAGGCAGGTGTATCACTTGAGGTCAGGAGTTCGAGACCAGCCTGGCCAATATGGGAAAACCCCATCTCTACTAAAAGTATAAAAAATTAGCCAGGTGTGGTGGCGGGCACCTGTAATCCCAACTACTTGGGAGCTGAGGCAAAAGAATTGCTTGAACCTGAGAAGCAGAGGTTGCATTGAACCAAGATCATGCCACTGCACTCCAGCTTGGGCAACAGAGCAAGACTCTGTCTCCAAAAAAAAAAGTGTTTTACAGTTACTTTGTTCAAATTAGAATCAAAATGTCACCCACATAGTATATTGGATTATAATGCCTCTTATGCTTCAGTTAATCTATTATAGCACCCCATTCCTTTTTTATACTATCATACTACCAATGGTTGAATATACTGGATCATTTGCCATTCTGGATTTGTCTCCCTGTATCTGCAAGGTATTGTTTGACATGCTCTTCTATTCCCCCAATTTTCTCAATAATAATTGTAAGATCTAGAGGCTTAGTTTCATTCTCAGTTATTTTGGGAAAAGATCTTAACAGGTGGTGCAGTGTATCAAGAGGCACCTATGGTCTGGCGATTCCCCTTTCCATAATGTTAATATTGAAAGACAAGAGGCAAGCAGATAACCCAGAAATGTAGTCCATCACAATCAGAAGGCTATGTATGTGTATATACACTCATACACATATATGTGTTCATTGCATTGAAAAATGTAATTTTAATACACCAAATTATGACAAATTATTATTTATAGCACACTATCATCAATATTCACTTTCATTTCCAAAATTCAACTGGATTTCTAATTTTGCTATCTGAATAATTCCAAATTTCAAACTAGGCCAGGCATTGGCTCATACCTGTAATCCCAGTACTTTGAGAGGCCAAAGCGGGAGGATTGCTTGAGCCAAGAGTTACCAGCCTGAGAAACATAGTGGAACCCCGTTTCTACAAAAAAAGAAAAACCCAGAAAAATTAGTCGGGTGTGGTAGCATGCACCTGTAGTCCCAGCTACCTGGTTGGCTGAGATAGGAGGATTGCTTGAGCCCAGAAGGTCAAGGCCGCAGTGAGCTGTGATGGTGCCACTGCACTCCAGCCTGGGCAACAGAGCGAGACCCCATCCCTAAATAAAATGTAATTTTGTAATGTGCTTAATTTAAAAAGAATCACCCCTCAGCCACTGTCTGCTCACTAAAATATTGGATGAATTCCTGCCAGTTTGATAAATTATATATTTTTATTTACCTAGGACAGTGTTGCTGAATTATGAGAGAGTGAATTAATCAGCATTTCTGCAAAGATGAATTAGCATGTCTCTGAGACAGGCAGGCAGTAACAAAGGTCAGCTGGACAAAGTTTACTGCTTCAACTTGTTGCCTCTTGTGACTCCTCATGGGCCAGCACTATTGATCAGGTCATTGTGCCTGACAAGCTTGCTTAAACAGGCTTTATACATAATCATGGGTTCCCATGGCCAGCAGCCGTGAAGTTGAGGAAATAAAAGCAAGTGCCATACTCATCTTTGTGATATTTAGACAACTGCATTGCCATGGTGTGAGTTGGTTTTACTACCTCAGGTAAAATGATAAAATACATCCCATTTTAATGTAGGTTATCACTGATTAAATATGAAATGTGTATATATGGACTGGCCTAAATAAAGGCTACTTTAAATGGTTGTCTTTAATTATTCCAAATATGCAAGTTACAGATATTTGTTGTAGAAATTTCATTCCAGTTCACATAACTTGGAAAGTTCTCTGGTGAATAGTATAAAAGTTCTAGGTAACAGCTATTGACATTAAACTGCCATTGTAGTGACAAAAGCATTTAGGTCAACAATTAAAGATTGTTTGACTCAGTAGTATTGAGAAGTTTTAAATTTTTTTTTTTTTTTTTTTTTGAGACCGAGTTTGTCACCCAGGCTGGAGTGCAGTGGCGCGATCTCTGCTCACTGCAAGCTCCGCCTCCTGGGTTCACGCCATTTTCCTGCCTCAGCCTCTGGAGTAGCTGGGACTACAGACACCTGCCACCATGCCTGGCTAATTTTTTGTATTTTTTTAGTAGAGACGGGGTTTCACCGTGTTAGCCAGGATCGTCTCAATCTCCTGACCTCGTGATCCGCCTGCCTTGGCCTCCCAAAGTGCTGGGATTACAAGCATGAGCCACCGTGCCCGGCTGAGAAGTTTTAAATTTCTAATCTATTCTTATTCTTTTCTTAGATTTGGTTTAGTGAATATATAAACTAACTTATAGGTGCAGAAAAGCCAGTTTTTCCCAATCTGTCAGGAGTCTTGGTATTTTATATTTTCTTGTAATTTTTTCAAAATGAGTTAGGTAAGGGAGAAAAAAAAACTTTCAGAAACACATCTTATTGCTTTCAAACTTCTAACAGAGGGCTTTTTCTAATCATAATAAAAGCTATAAAAAGCTCTCCTGATGTATTTTTCCCCATGATTTTCCTGTATAAACATGATTGCACAATGCAAAACCAACAAACACTTGTTGCAGTATATGTTGAAAATTGCTTATCTTGTATTCTTATTGCAGCTAAATGAAATGATAAGAAACCCAGGGGAAGGACATTTCTGGCAGGTGGATCACATCAAGCCAGTGTATGGGGGAGGAGGACAGTGTTGCCTGGACAACCTGCAGACTGTCTGCACAGTCTGTCACAAAGAGGTCAGTGAAGCTCTCATATAGCTTTGACTGCATCCTGAGAAGTCAGATGGAAAACTGTGCACAACAGTTGTGGAAGATTATGTGGATGAATTTATCTCTGGTCTGAGATTCGAGGCGCATTTTACTCCTTTCATCATCTAACAAACACTTGCCTTTCCTCTCAAGGCCCATGTCACAGATGCAAGACAAGCTGCTTCCCTTTTCATTCATTCTAGGACCAAGACATTTGCACCACTACCAAGAAAGAAATGAATACAATTTACATATTGTCTTGATGACACCCAGATCCTCAAACTGGAAGTTTGTTGAATTGGGGCAGTGATACATGTTTGCATATAACTAAGGATATCCTGAAATATCTGAAAACATTGATAAGTTATCTCTAGGACCAACTCAGTTCAACATGCAAAGGTTTAATTGCTGGCCAAAGTATGAAACCAATTAACTCTGCCCCATCTTTGGGTAGTTAGTTACCTGTTGCTTAGAATGAGAGGAAAAAACACATACTATTGTTTATCTACCAGGATGAATTTTTTACAGGCAGCCCAGTAAAAGGTAGTGGGATTTACCTGCTGAGATCATCTTAGAAATATTCAATATGCAACTTCATATTCAACTTTTTTTCACTTACAGCAAGATCTAAGCATTTCTCATGTTCTCTAACCATTCATAACTTATATCTAAAATGACTGCATAATACAGTATTCTATTGAGCAGATCTCTACTGTAGTTTACTTAACCATTCCCATACTGATTAATATTTATTTTAAAGTTTTTGCTTTTATATATCATGCCACCAAGCACATTTTTTGTAAACAAAACTGTTTTCTACATTTTGAGGTCATTCCTTAAGGTGTAAAAATCACCGAGTCAAAAGTATTTGGATATTTTTGACAATGTAGGAATTTATCACCAAACTGTTTTCCAAAGAATTTTACTCATTTATGGCCCCAGAAGCCCATTTAACTGCCACTGGGTATGGTCAGTGTGTACCAATGTGGTGCAGGGAGAATGGCCTGCAATTGTTTTGTTTGCTAAAGACACTAATGTTTTTAAAAGATGCTAATCAGTTATATTTAAACTTTTGAGTACTATTTCAGATCCTTTGCCAAGGTTTATAATGTATGAACTCTTTACTACTCTTTTTTTTTTTTTTTTGAGATGGAGTCTTGCTCTGTCACGCAGGCTGGAGTGCAGTGGTGTGATCTCAGCATGATCTCGGCTCACTGCAACCTCTGCCTCCCGGGTTCAAGCTGATTCTCCTACCTCAGCCTCCTGAGTAGCTAGGATTACAGGCACCCACCACCACACCTGGCTGATTTTTGTATTTTTAGTAGAGACGGGGTTTCACCATGTTGTCCAGGCTGGTCTCGAACTCCTGACCGCAGGTGATCTACCTGCCTCGGCCTTTCAAAGCATTGGGATTACAAGTGTGGGCCACCACCCTCCACTGTAAGCTTCTCTTCTGTCCTTACTGTTTCCGCCTGGATCACCTCACATGGACTTCAGTTGGGAAAAAAAGTCATCTGATTTCTCAGCTGTACAAGTTATTAGCAAATTCAAGACCTATAAGAGAATTAAGAAATAGCCAAAGAAAATGCAGCCCTTTCTGTAATTATTTTTTTAGATTCTCATGAAAAATGTTATTTGTGGGATTAGTGGAAGAATCCAGTTCTGGTCTATGTCATTTTATTTTCTACACCAGCTCATCTGTTGAGTTGGAAATGGCCTCTGGGATCAGAGAATAGGAAGTGGGTAGATTTTCTTTGCTGGGTAATCCCAAGTTGCCTTAAGAACTCCCACTTGGGGAGGCTGAGGTGGGTGGATCACTTGAGGTCAGGAGTTCGAGACCAGCCTGGCCAACGTGGCAAAACCCCATCTCCACTAAAAATACAAAAATTAGTTGGGTGTGGTGGCAGTTGCCTATAATCCCAGCTACTCTGGAGGCTGAGGCTGGAGAATCGCTTGAACCCGGGGGGCGGAGGTTGCAGTGAGCCGAGATCACGCCACTTCACTTCAGCCTGGGCGAAAGAACAAAACTCCATCTCAAAAAATAAAAAAAAAAAAGACTCCCACTTGGATGGGAGAATCAGGGCCTTCCTAGTCTCCAAATGAGGAATTCATGCTGTCACTGGATAGCAAGACATCCCCCCAAGTTGTATGTTTTCTCCTGCTATGTTGGTCCTATGAACCTAGGACCTCAGGGACTTACCAGAGCTGCTGAGATACTCTGCCTTGTGGTTTGGTAACTCTTTAACAGCCAACCACTGGAAAATGGGTGTAGTGACAGTGTAGATTTTCCAAACTAACAATATAAAGAGTTTTTGAGCTTCTGTAGCCAGTGCTGTTTTCCTAACATGTACACATGCATATTTTTTAACTTTTAGAGAACTGCCAGACAAGCTAAGGAAAGAAGCCAGGTGAGAAGACAATCTCTAGCATCAAAGCATGGATCAGACATCACACGATTTTTGGTAAAGAAGTAAAGTAGAAAAATATATGAATGAATGACAAATGGTTTACATGTGAAAGACTTTAATACAGAAGTTTTCCATGTTTGTTTAATATATTGAGAGTAAAAATATTCAGAACAAAAATCAAGAATTCAAATTCTCTTCTACTAATTACTTTTAGTGTTAAATACATTTTGAAAGTACTTAACAGAAACTAAGATACCATAGTAAATATTTCTGTGGCCTTTTTGATTTGATACAGGCTCGTAATTGTGTTTCAGCAATGTTTTGTTAAGCTCTTTACCCCTAATATGCCTAATCACTGTATTGTGCATAGATTGTGTTTAAAAAATGTACTCTCAATTACCTAAAAATGCTTCTGGATTAGTACTGTTCTGGACTGTCATAGGTATGAATTGCAAAACCTTATGGGAAATTTCAGACGCAAATCATTATTTGGGAATTCTGGGCCAAGCATGACCAGCCTGCTTAGGATTCAAGAGAGATTGTCCACTAAATACCTCCAGAATGAGCTTGGGGTACACATTTTGGGTATTGCTTTTCTTGCTTTATTTCTTAGCTAGTCATCTTTATCAAAAATATCCTTTTCAAAATGAGGTACCTATGGTGTTTGTGGACGATTTGGGGGTTCTGTGTAATTGTTAAAACTATTAAATAACTGAAAACATAAAATGTAAAATGCCACTTAAGCTTGACTTCTTTAGATCTTTTTTTAAAAAATGAATAAAACTAGGCTTACTGTTGGCTGGGCACGGTGGCTCACGCATGTAATCCCAGCACTTTGGGAAGCCAAAGCGGGCGGATCATGAGGTCAGGAGATAGATTGAGACCACCCTGGCTAATACAGTGAAACCCCGTCTCTACTAAAAATACAAAAAATTAGCCGGGTATAGTGTTGTGCGCGTGTAATCTCAGATACTCGGGAGGCTGAGGCAGGAGAATTGCTTGAACCTGGGAGGCAGAGGTTACAGTGAGCCGAGATCACGCCATTGAACTCCAGCCTGGGCGACAGAGCGAGACTCTGTCTCAAACAAACAAACAAACAAACAAAAAAACTAAGTGTACTATCAAAATACTCTTTGTCTTCTGGTTCTTATTTTCTGTTTTTAAAACCCTGTGTTATTAAAGGTATGTTTCTGGTACTTCTTTTAAAAAGAGTGAGGATGATAAAACACTTTATAATAAGGCATAATCAGATGGTTATATGCATTTAAATATACAATAATAACATTAAAATGTAATTGACATAAAATAAGAGTGATGATGAAACAAACCCAGGGCCTAGTCCTGCAATATGTCAGAATCATGAGAGCAAAGAGTCAGAACTATACAAAATACAGGACCAAGGAAGAATTACATTCCCAAAAGGGAGCTGTTTGTAAATACTATTAGGACATATACCTCTTTAGTTTGAGCATTTTCCCACGTTAATTAATAGCTAGTGTTTTACAACATAAAGGACTTGTTTTTAGAAAGATTATAAAATCAAAGATTATACAACCACAGTTGTTCCTCAGTTTCTATTTCATTGTATGAGATCAAATCATGTTGGTTATTTTATAAATGAAGTTGGCCTTTCTTTGGCCTCCTTTCTGCTTAGTTGGTCAGGTGCTCTTTGCAGTTTTCTGCCTCATTTCCAAGGTAACCTAGGATTTGTCACGGTTGAGAGCCAAGAAGCAGGCACGCTGCCTTTCTTCCAGCATGGGGTTTTGCAAGCGAGGTCTAAGTAGGTCAAATTTGAGGGGAACTTGCTCTTCAGATCACACTAAGGTGATAATTCTAAGGAGAAAGTTCTCAGATGTAAGAACTGTGTGATGGTTTGAGGTGAAACAATCCATGAAGATAGGCTCAAGTCTATACCAGGTTTCAGAATTCTGACTAATAAAAAATGCCGTAAGGAGCAGTGAGTATTTGCTGTACAGGACACTGACTGGCCCATCCCCATCCCTTCCTGACATGTCTCAGAGCTTTGTGTCCTGCCTTCCCCTAGTTTGGTCTGTATTACTTGTGGGGCACATTGAGATGAAGGGTTCTGAAACTGAAAATAAAGATAGAGATTGATCTAATAACCAAGACCGAAAGGGCATCTTGAGGAGACTGTTCTTTCCTCCTCACAATCTGAAACAGAAGCTCCCCACTATGTATTGCAAATGGAAGGTTATGACAGAGGGACACAGAAAGTGTCAGAGCAAGCAGCAGATCCTGAGTGCAGAAAGAAGTGCAGATGCCCCCAGGAAGAAGATAGCTGCTGCCACTCAGGAGATGGAGATGGAGTGAAAAACACAGGTGGGTAGAATGAGTGTAAAAGGATAGGCCTGGCTCTGAAAAGACTCCGAGAAGCTGCAAGATACAGTTTAGGCTAAGAAAACAACAACAAAAAAGGGTCTGGCCAGGTATGATGGCACTTGCCTGTAGTCCTAGCTACTCAGGAGGCTGAGGTAGGAAGGGCACTTAAGCCCAGGTGTTCATGACCAGCCTGGGTAACACAGCAAGGCCCCATCTCAAAAAAGAAAAAAGGCTCTGGGTCCAGGGAACAGAGCTGGGAAGTGGTAGGTGAGGAAGGAACCTGCTTACAATAGGGAACCGTATGAAAATATGCCTGTGGGTAGGGGTAGGGTGGGGAGGACTTCCGGAGCATGGTGGGCTCACACACTCAAACCTTGCACAGCCAGCGTCAGGCTGGTCTGCCTTCCTGTTCTCGTCACTGGGTGACATTGATCCCAGACACATTCTGATGACTAGTAAAGTTGCTTTTAGTAGCCCCAGAACCAGGAGGAATAATTCATATGGAATTTTTAAAGATGCCCACTCTCGGCGTTAATTACAGCCCAACGTACATTTCTTGGGGAGACTTTCCTGTGACAAATGAATACCCTCTGCATTTTCTTAACTGGATGGGAAAAGGATTTTCTGCCCATACATCTTGCTAATAAATCAAATCTCTTCTTCAGATTCTTGAGTGAAACATTTAAAATGTAGTTTCTTTAGAAATAAAAGTATGAGGCATTTTAATGACAAAAAAGTCAATGCTCTTGAGCTCTTTACAGTAAATAGGTTGTGTTTAGTCATAGGACACAGAATCATAGATATCGAACATCAAAAATAAATTGTAAAAATAATATCTCATTTTCTGTTGCATATTATTAGCCTGTCTCTCATTACACCATTTGTTCTTTTGAACTGGAAAATTGTGGGCTCCTAGTCACTGCACTAATCTATCTGAATATCCAACTACCAGAAAAAGTTTTATCCCATCTCAAGTTTGTCAGTTGCTTTATATCATTAAGGGTGTTTTTGCCACCCTGGTTGTGTTCATAATTACCATTAAGAAATGTCACTGTTATTAAAATACATTCTGTGTTCCAACTACCTGCCTCTCTGCCTTAGCAGTTTCTCTCCTACCTCCTTCAAATCATTGACTAGGGTGTTTCCAGCAGTAGCTTCTAGCTATTTTCTGGAAACTGGCCTCTGGTACACCTTAAAAATATTGTTAATTATTCCACATTTGCTAAAGTGTTTGTTTATATTTCATGGTCTCTCTGCTGTCACATATCTGCCTTCCCTGCAACTAGATGTCATCATTAGATTGGAGAACCGCCAAACACCTAAACTATATGAAGCTAAAGTCTGTTTAAGAAAGAGCCCATCATGTGGTTTTTGTCTTTGGTTCTGTTTATATGCTGGATTACATTTATTGATTTGCGTATGTTGAACCAGCCTTGCATCCCAGGGATGAAGCCCACTTGATCATGGTGGATAAGCTTTTTGATGTGCTGCTGGATTCGGTTTGCCAGTATTTTATTGAGGATTTTTGCATCAACATGATTATCTCAATAGATGCAGAAAAGGCCTTTGACAAAATTCAACATCTCTTCATGCTAAAAACTCTCAATAAATTAGGTATTGATGGGACGTATCTCAAAATAATAAGAGCTATCTATGACAAACCCACAGCCAATATCATACTGAATGGGCAAAAACTGGAAGCATTCCCTCTGAAAACTGGCACAAGACAGGGATGCCCTCTCTCACCGCTCCTTTTCAACATAGTGCTGGAAGTTCTGGCCAGAGCAATCAGGCAGGAGAAGGAAATAAAGGGTATTCAATTAGGAAAAGAGGAAGTCAAATTGTCCCTGTTTGCAGATGACATGATTGTATATCTAGAAAACCCCATTGTCTCAGCCCGAAATCTCCTTAAGCTGATTAGCAACTTCAGCAAAGTCTCAGGATACAAAATTAATGTACAAAAATCACAAGCATTCTTGTACACCAATAACAGGCAAACAGAGAGCCAAATCATGAGCGAACTCCCATTCACAATTGCTTCAAAGAGAATAAAATACCTAGGAATCCAACTTACAAGGGATGTGAAGGACCTCTTCAAGGAGAACTACAAACCACTGCTCAATGAAATCAAAGAGGATACAAACAAATGGAAGAACATTCCATGCTCATGGGTTGGAAGAATCAATATCGTGAAAATGGCCATACTGCCCAAGGTCATTTATAGATTCAATGCCATCCCCATCAAGCTACCAATGACTTTCTTCACAGAATTGGAAAAAACTACTTTAAAGTTCATATGGAACCAAAAAAGAGCCCGCATCGCCAAGTCAATCCTAAGCCAAAAGAACAAAGCTGGAGGCATCACGCTACCTGACTTTAAACTATACTACAAGGCTACAGTAACCAAAACAGCATGGTACTGGTACCACAACAGAGACATAGATCAATGGAACAGAACAGAGCCCTCAGAAATGATGCCGCATAGCTACAACTATCTGATCTTTGACAAACCTGACAAAAACAAGAAATGGGGAAAGGATTCCCTATTTAATAAATGGTGCTGGGAAAACTGGCTAGCCATATGTAGAAAGCTGAAACTGGATCCCTTCCTTACACCTTATACAAAAATTAATTCAAGATGGATTAAAGACTTATATGTTAGACCTAAAACCATTAAAATCCTACAAGAAAATCTAGGCAATTCCATTCAGGACATAGGCGTGGGCAAGGACTTCATGTCTAAAACACCAAAAGCAATGGCAACAAAAGCCAAAATCGACAAATGGGATCTCATTAAACTAAAGAGCTTCTGCACAGCAAAAGAAACTATCATCAGAGTGAACAGGCAACCTACAGAATGGGAGAAAATTTTTGCAACCTACTCATCTGACAAAGGGCTAATATCCAGAATCTACAATGAACTCAAACAAATTTACAAGAAAAAAACAAACAACCCCATCAAAAAGTGGGCAGAGGACATGAACAGACACTTCTCAAAAGAAGACATTTATGCAGCCGAAAAACACATGAAGAAATGCTCATCATCACTGGCCATCAGAGAAATGCAAATCAAAACCACAGTGAGATACCATCTCACACCAGTTAGAATGGCCATCATTAAAAAATCAGGAAACAACAGGTGCTGGAGAGGATGTGGAGAAATAGGAACACTTTTACACTGTTGGTGGGACTGTAAACTAGTTCAACCATTGTGGAAGTCAGTGTGGCGATTCCTCAGGGATCTCGAACTAGAAATACCATTTGACCCAGCCATCCCATTACTGGGTATATACCCAAAGGACTATAAATCATGCTGCTATAAAGACACATGCACACGTATGTTTATTGCGGCACTATTCACAATAGCAAAGAGTTGGAACCAACCCAAATGTCCAACAACGATAGACTGGATTAAGAAAATGTGGCACATATACACCATGGAATACTATGCAGCCATAAAAAATGATGAGTTCGTGTCCTTTGTAGGGACATGGATGAAACTGGAAAACATCATTCTCAGTAAACTATCGCAAGGACAAAAAACCAAACACCGCATGTTCTCACTCATAGGTGGGAATTGAACAATGAGAACTCATGGACACAGGAAGGGGAACATCACACTCCGGGGACTGTTGTGGGGTGGGGGGAGGGGGGAGGGACAGCATTAGGAGATACACCTAATGCTAAAGGACGAGTTAATGGGTGCAGGAAATCAACATGGCACATGGATACATATGTAACAAACCTGCACATTGTCACATTGTGCACATGTACCCTAAAACCCTAAAGTATAATAAAAAAGAAAAAAAAAAAAAAAAAAAAAAAAAGAAAGAGCCCATCCAGGCCGGGTGCACTGGCTCATGCCTGTAATCCAAGAACTTTAGGGGGCCAAGGTGGGTGGATCACAAGGTCAGGATATTGAGACCATCCTGGCTAACATGGTGAAACCCCGTCTCCACTAAAAATACAAAAAAAAAAATTAGCTGGGCGTGGTGGCGGGTGCCTGTAGTCCCAGCTACTTGGGAGGCTGAGGCAGGAGAATGGCATGAACCGGGGAGGTGGAGCTTGCACTGAGGTGCGATCACACCAGTGCACTCCAGCCTGGGCGACAGAGCAAGACTCCGCCTCAAAAAAAAAAAAGAAAAAGAAAGAAAGAACCCACCCCAGCACTTTGGGAGGCCGAGGCGGGTGGATCACCTGAGGTCAGGAGTTCAAGACCAGCCTGGCCAACCTGGTGAAACCCCGTCTCTACTAAAAATACAAAAAATTAGCCGGGCATGGTGGTGGATGCCTGTAATCCCAGCTACTCGGGAGGCTGAGCCAGGAGAATCACTTAAACCTGGGAGGCAGAGGTTGCGGTGAGCTGAGATTGCGGTGAGCTGAGATTGCACCGTTGTACTCCAGCCTGGGCAACAAGAGTGAAACTCCATCTCAAAAAAAAAAAAAAAAAGCCAAACATCATTTCAACTTAGCCTCCAAAATGAGTTAAAGAAAGCACTCTCATGCTACCTGAATCTAGCAAGTGCTTGGCATGCATCATTTACACACAGATGCCACAGACACAGCCCAATCTTCTTGGTGTAACCCAGATCGCTGTGCTTCAGCTTAGAGCCTTTGCAATCCTGCAGAAATGTTTTACCTGCCTTCTACATAATACTTTCTTACAGAACTGTGACTTAATTTATGTCTTGGCTTTCATCAAATGGATAATTTTTAAAGCCATACATGAAATACTGCTATGCTGTTTTTGTTCTTACTGTTTTGAAAACTGCTCTTAGGAGGTTTAGGAAGGATAATTTCTAATGCCTCTCTCCCCACATCAAACTGGGAACCAGTTGAGAAATGAGACGCAGAAATCAGACAGATGGAATTGACAATGTCAGTTTTGAGGTTAATAAAAGAGAATTCGAAATCATGCATGGATCTGCAGCACCAGTCAAGCTCTCTAATACTTAAGGCCTCTGTGTTCAACTGGGGCCCTGGGGTAGCCCCCCTGCAGGAAAGTAAGAGTTAATCTATCCTGGAGGGCAAGCAAACTTACCCCAAAACCCAGGCCTGCCGTCACTTGACTTCATCTTGGGGACAATGAGAGAAGGATCCCCAGGCCAAACTTGAGTGCTTCTGTCCTCAGCACATAAAAGCAGTCTGTTCTGTAGACAGGCTGATCAGAGAGAGAGGGGGCAGGCGTTTTCATCCTCCATGACTTCTCCTAAATTTGCCAATGGGATAAGTCACTCTGCTTCCTTTAGGGAGGAGGGAGTGAGGGTAGAGAGAGGCCAAAAATTTCTTCTTTTAGCAAAACTTGAGGTGTGAGGAAGAGGTATTTCATGTTGCATCACTGTATGCCATCTTGTGCATATAGCACGATGACAAAATCAGTCCCTATTGAAATACTATTGCTCAAATACTACCCTAACCCTGGACCCTGGACATGTGTCCACTAGTTCTTGAACTCCCCATGGGCCTTAGAAACCATCTGCCACCCTGACATCAATGCCTGCCCTTCCAGCCTAATGTGCATCTCTGTGGCCCATTTGGTTCCTTGTGCCTGCTGCAGCTTGTAAGTAAAAATGACTCCCCTCCTTAGTGTGCCATATGCCAGTGTGGTTTCATATTAGTAGTTAAGTAGAAGTCAGGCACCCGATTTTGTTCAAATAAATCCTGCCAAGGGTGTTTTTGCTTTAAAAAAAAAAAAAAGGTATTTGTGAATTATGACCACTAATCACAATGAACTATAAAACATTTTGTGTTTCTAGACCAGTACAATCCAACAGAAATATAATACAAGCCATATATGTAATTTTTGTGGTAAAATTTATCATTTTAGTTGTTTTTAAATGTACTTAAGTTGGTATTAAGTACATTCACATTATTGTGTAACCATCATCACCATGCATCTCCAGCACTTTTTTATCGTCCCATACTGAAACTCTGCACTCATTAAATTAACTCTTTCCCCAGTTCTTGGTAACCACCTAATATAGTTTGGCTATTTGCCCCCACCCAAATCTCATGTTGAATTGTAATCCTCAATCTGGAGGTGGGGCCTGGTGGGAGGTGTTTGGATCATGGGGACAGATCCCTCATGGCTTGGTCTGTCTTCATGATAGTGAGTTCTTACCAGATCTGGTTGTTTAAATGTGTGTGGCACCTCCCTCGCCACTTCCTCTCTCTCTCGCTCCTGCTTTCACCATGTGACGTGCCTGATCCCCCATCACCTTCTGCCATGATTGTAAGCTTCCTGAGGCCTCCCTAGAAGCTGAGCAGATGCCAGCACCATGCTTCCTGTAAAGACCGCAGAACCATGAGCCAAATAAACCTTTTTTTTTTTTTTTTTTTTGAGACAGAGTCTCGCTCTTGTCACTCAGGCTGGAGTGCAGTGGTGCAATCTGAGCTCACTGCAACCTCCGCCTCCCAGGTTCAAGTGATTCTCCTGCCTCAGCCTCCTGAGTAGCTGGGATTATAGGCACCTGCCACCATGCCTGGCTAATTTTTTGTACTTGTAGTAGAGATGGGGTTTAGCTATGTTGGCCAGGCTGGTCTCGAACTTCTGACCTCAGGTGATCCGCCTGCCTCAGCCTCCCAAACTGCTGGGATTACAGGTGTGAGCCACCACACCCAGCCATAAACTTCTTTTCTGTATAAATTACCCAGTCTCAGGTATTTCTTTATATCAATGCAAGAATAGTGTAAAACACCACGATTCTACTTTCTGTCAGTATGTATTTGACTAATAATCTAGGCACTTCATATAAGTGCAATCATACAATATTTGTCCTTTTGCGTCTGGCCTATTTCACTTATCATTATGTCCTCAGGGTTTATCCATGTTGAAGCATGTGTCAGAATCTCCTTCCTATTTTAGGCCAAATAATATTTCATTGTTATCTGTTTTTTTTTTATTCATTCATCCATCCATGGACATTGGGGTTGTGTCCACCTTTCAGTTGTTGTGAATAATGCTGCTATGAATATGAGTACGCACATGTCTGTTTGAAACTCCGTTTTCAATTCTTTGGGGTATGTACTCAAAAGTGGAATTTCTGGAACACATAATTCTATTTTAATATTTTGAGGAAATGCTACATTGTTTTCTACAGCTGCAACATTTTACATTCCCACCAGCAATGCACAAGGGTTCCAATTTTTCTACATCCTCACCATCGCTTTTTGTTTTGTTTCATTTTATAGTAGCCATCCTAATGGGTTTGAAATGGTATCTCATTGTGGTCTTGATTTGCTTTTCCCTAATGACTAGTGACGTTGAGCATCTTTTCATATGCTTATTGGCCATTTGTATATTACTGTTGGAGAAATATCTATTCAAGTCCTGTGCCCATTTTTGAATTGAATTATTTGCTTTTATTGTTGAGCTTATCTTCTGGACATTAATTACTTACCAGATATGTGATTTGCAAATCTTCTCTCTTATTCTGTGAATCGTCATTTTACTCAGTTGAATGAACTTTACACAAAAGTTTTAAATTTTTTATGAAGCCCAGTTTGTCTGTTATTTCTTTTGTTGCCTGTGCCTTTGATGTCAGATCTAGGAAGTCATTGCCAAGTCCAATGCCTTGTAGCCTTTCCCCTGTGTTTTCTTCTAGGAGTTTTATAGTTTTAGTTCCTACATTTAAGTCTTTGATCTATTTCTTGTTAGTTTTTGTATTTAGTATTAGCTAAGGTCCAACTTCATTCCTTTACATGTAGATGTGCAGTTTCCCCAGCACCATTTGTTGAAAAGACTGTCCTTTCCCCATTGAATGATCTTGGTGCCCTTGTTGGAAATCATTTGACCATATAGGTATGGATCTATTTCTGGGCTCTGTACTTTATTCCATTGGTCTATATGTCTGCCTTTATGCCAGTACCACACTGTTTTGATTACTGTAACTCTGTAGTAAATTTTGAGATCAGGAAATGTGAGACCTCTGGTTTCTTTACAAGATTGTTTGGGCTATTTGGGTCCCTTGAGATTCCACATAAATTTTAGGATGGACTTTTCTATTTCTACAGAAATATCAGTAAGATTTTGATAGGTGTGTTAGGCCATTCTTGTGTCACTATAAAGAAATACCCAGCCTGGGTGTGGTGACTCACGGCTGTAATCCCAGCACTTTGGGAGGCCGAGGCAGGTGGATCACCTGAGGTCAGGAGTTCAAGACCAGCCTGACCAACTTAGAGGAACCCTGTCTCTACTAAAAATACAAAATTAGCTGGGTGTGGTGGCGCATGCCTGTAATCCCAGCTACTCGGGAGGCTGAGGCAGAAGAATCGCTTGAACCCAGGAGGCGGAGGTTGCAGTGAGCGAAGAATGCACCATTGCACTCCAGCCTGGGCAACAAGAGCAAAACTCCGTCTCAAAAAAAAAAAAAAAGAAAGAAAGAAAAAGAAAAAGAAATACCCAAGGCTGGGTAATTTATAAAGAAAATATATTTAATTGGATCACAGTTCTGCAGACTGTACCAGCATGGCTCCAGCATCCCCTTCTGGTGAGGGCTTCAGGAACCTTACACTCATAGCAGAAGGCAAAGGAGGAGCCAGTGTTTCATATGGTGAGAGCAGGAGGAAGTACCACATACTTTTAAACCACCAGATCTCACAAGAACTCATTATCACAAGGACAGCACGAAGCCATGCGGGATCTGCCCTCATGACCCAAATACTTCCCTCCATGCCCCACCTCCAACATTGGGATTACATTTCAACATGAGATTTGGAGGGGACAAATATCCAAACCATATCAATAAACATTGCATTGAATCTGTAGATCACTATGAGTAGTATTGAGACATTAACTATATTAACTATTCCAATCCATGAACATGGAATGTGTTTTCATTTATTTATTTGTGTCATCTATAATTTCTTTCAGCAATGTTTGTAGATTTTAGTTTATAGGTCTTTCCCTTTCATGGTTAATTCCTACATATTTTATTCTTTTTGATGCTAGTATAAATAGAATTGTTTTTTAAATTTCCTTTTCAATTGGTTCATTTTTAGTGTACAGAAATGAAACTTATTTTTGCATGTTTTATATCCTGCATCTTTGCTAAATTCATTTATTAGTTTTTACAGAGTTTTTAAAATGTGGAATCTCTAGGAGTTTCTATAGTTAAAGATCATGTTGTCTGCAAACAGATAATTTTACTTCATCCTTTCCAATTTCAGTGCCTCTTCTTTTTTTCTTGCCTAATTGCTTTGGCTAGAACTTCTATTAGTGTTGAATGGAAATGGTGAAAGCAGGCATGTCTTGTTCCTGATCTTAGAAGAAAGGCTTTTAGTCTGTAATCGTTAAGTATGATGTTAAGTACGTTTTTTTTAATATATTGCCTGTATTATGTTGAGGTAGTTTCCATTCCTAGTTTGTTGATTGTTCTTATTGTAAAAGAGTGTTGAATTTTTTGTCAGATTCTTTTTCTGCAGCAAATGAGATGATCATGTGGTTTCTGTCCTTTATTCTTTTAATGTGGTGTATTACAATGATCCATTTTTATACGTTGAATCATGCTTGTATTCCAGGAATAAATCCAACTTTGTCACAGTGCATAATCCTTTAATATGCTGCTGAATTCCGTGTGCTGGTATTTTGTTGAGCATTTTTGCATCCATTTTCATAAGGGATACTGGTTTGTATTTTTATTCTCTTGTGGTGTCCTTGTCTGGTTTTAGTATTAGAGCACTGCTGGCTTCATAGAATGAGTTAAAAATTGTTTCCTTGACCAGCCTGGCCAACATGGTGAAACCTTGTCTCTACTAAAAATAAAAAAATTAGCCGGATGTGGTAGTGCACACTTATAATCCCAACTCCTCAGGAGGCGAGGCAGAAGAATCGCTTGAACCTGGGAGGCAGAGATTGCAGTGAGCTGAGATTGCACCACTGCACTCCGGCCTGGGCAACAGGAGACTCTGTCTCAAAAAAATAAAAAAAGAAAAAGAAAAAAGAAATGTTTCCTCCTCTTCAGTTTCTTAGAAGAATTTAAGGATTTATACTTGTTTAACTTCAGTAGCACATAGAAACTCTATTTGTAGGCCAGGCGCAGTGGCTCGTGCCTGTAATCCCAGCACTTTGGGAGGCCGAGGTAGGCGGATCACCTGAAGTCGGGAGTTCAAGACCAGCCTGGCCAACATGGTGAAACCCCATCTCTACTAAAAATACAAAAATGAGCTAGATGTCATCGTGCACGCCTGTAATCCCAGCTACTCGGGAGACTCAGGCATGAGAATCGCTTGAACCTGAGAGGCAGAGGTCGCAGTGAGCCAAGATGTGCCACTACACTCCAGCCTAGGTGACAGAGTGAGACTCTGTCGCAAAAATAAATAAATAAATAGAATAAAGAAACTCTACTTCTATACAGCTTCATCTTAACCCCTTTAAGTTATTAATGCTACAAGATTCTATTTTTATGTAGTGTGTGTGCAGAAACATAGACTAATAATTGTTTTTTTAATGCATTAGTCTCTTAAGTCATGTGAAAACAAAAACTGGAGTTACAAACCAAAGTTACAATAATACTAGCTTTTATAATTTTCCAGGTATTTATCTGTGCTGGAGATATTTCTTCATATGGTTTTGATATACTGTCTCATATCCTTTCATTTCAACCTACAGGATTCCCTTTAGCATTTCTTGCAGAGTTAGTCTAGTGGTAATAAGCTCTCTCAGCTTTTATTTTAAAGTATTTTAATCGCTCCCTCATTTTTGATGGACAGTTTTGCCAGATACAGGATTCTTGGTTGGCCATTTTATTTCTTGCAGCACTTTGAATATATCAGCCCCCTGCCTTCTGGCCTCCAAGACTTCTGATGAGAAATACGCTGATAATTTTTTTGAGCACCCTTTGATGTGATGAATGACTTCTGTTTTGCTGATTTTAAGATTCTCTCTGTGTTTGGTGTTAGACAGTTTATTAGAATGTGTCTTAATGTGGGTTTGTGTTTATATTCATCCAAGAATATAAACACTAAATTGCATTAAATTTGGGATTTTTTTTGCCATTATTTTTTCAAATAATGTCTCTGCTACTTGTCTCTTCTCCTTCTGTAACTCCCATACTGCATATGTTTGTCTGCTTTATGGTGTCTTACAGATCCCATAGGCTTTGTTCACTTTTCTTTAATATTTTTTCTTGTTCCTCAGGTGATAATTTCAATTGTACTTTCTTCACATTCACTGATTTTCTCTTCTGCCTGCTCAAATATGCTTTTGAATCCCTCTAATGAATTTTTCATTTCAGTTATTGTACTTCTCAGCTCCAAAAAGAAATTTTTGTTTTTTTGAGAGAGTCTCACTCTATGCCCAGGCTGGAATGCAGTGGCTCAATCTCAGCTCACTGCAACCTCCACCTCCCAGGTTCAAGCGATTCTGGGGCCTCAGCCTCCCAAGTAGCTGGGACTACAGGGCTGTACCACCACACCCAGATAATTTTTATATTTTTAGTAGAGACAAGGTTTCACCATGTTGGCCAGGTTGGTCTCAAACTCCTAACCTCAGGTGATCTGCCCACCTCAGCCTCCCAAAGTGCTGGGATTACAGGCATGAGCCACCACGCCTGACTCAAAATTTCTTTTTTGTTCCTTTTTATGTTTTCTATTTCTTTATTGATAATTCCATATTGTTCATACATCATTTTCTTGATTTTGTCCACCTCTTCCTTTAGCTCTTTGAACATCTTTAAGACAGTTGTCCTAAAGTCTTTGTCTAGGAAAAAGTTTTCTACTATTTGGTCTTTCTCAGGGACTGTGTCTGGTGATTTAATTTTTTCCTTTGAATTAGCTATACTTTCCTGTTTGTATGCCTTGTAATTTTTTGTTGAAAACTGGGCATTTGAATTTTATATTTTGGTGGTTCTGGAAATCAGATTCTCCTCTTCCCCAAGGTTTGTGGTTTACTGGGTTTTTGGTTGTTATTGCTGTTGTTTTTTGATTTTTTGTTTTTTTTTTATTTTTTTTTTGTTTTTGAAACAGAGTCTCACTCTGTCACCCAGGCTGGAGTGCAGTGGCGTGATCTCAGCTCACTGCAACCTCCACCTCCTGGGTTCAAGCAATTCTTCTGCCTCAGCCTCTCGAGTAGCCAGGACTACAGGTGTGCACCACCATGCCTAGCTAATTTTTTTGTATTTTTAGTACAGTCAGGGTTTCACCATATTGGCCAGGCTGGTCTCTAACCCCTGACCTCATGACCTGCCCACCTTGGCCTCCCAAAGTGTTGGGATTACAGGCGTGAGCCACTGCGCCTGGCGTGTTGTTGCTGTTCTTACGGCAGTCGGGTGACTTTGTGCCAGGCATTCACCTAAGGTGTAAATTTAAGCTCCTCTTGGGTATTTTCTGAGCCTAAATCTTTCCCCTGGACATATGTAGTGACTTTCTGAATTCCCTATATATGCAGCTGCTTTTTGATGTTCCATTGTTCAGATGTGGCTCCCAAAAGGGAAAAGAGGGAATAACAAAGGGGGCGGAAGGTAACAGGCTGTGAGTCTTTAAATATTCTGAAACCTACTTCAGATGGTGAGGTTGCAACAGTGGAGTCTGCCTCTGTGTCTGCACCTCCATGATCAGAAGCAGCATTCAGAACATAGATCCCCGATATCTGGAAGACAGGGTCCTTATTCCTTTCTCTAACTTCCACAAGCTGTGTGCAAACTGCAGCAGGTATGCGTGCATGACTGACTGCCATGGAGCTGGGAGAAGGGGATGGTTAGCCACTACCGTGCAAAGAGCTGAAATTGACCACAATTAATTGCAATTTACTGTCCAAGCCTTCCTTTGGCAGCTGCAAGCCTTTGAATAGACTCCAGAGTTCCAGAATAGTTACATCAAACAGATTCTGCCAGTGTAATTATCTAGATAGGGAGACAGATCCTATATTTCCCACGCTACCATCTTGCCTGATGTCATCCACATATGTAGTTATAAATTTTTTAGTAGCTGCTTTAAAAAGTGAAAAGGAACAGATAAATATTTTAACAATATATTTTACTTGAACCAGTGTATCCAAAATATGATTATTTTAATATGTAACAATATAAAAATTGGTGACTTTTATACTAAATATTTCAAAATACATATTGTATACCTAAAGAACATCTAAATCAAAGATGCTAAATTTTCAATGGCTAAAGTGAAATGTCGGACTACCAAAACAATAATGTTGTGCTTAGCAGAAAAATATTTTATTTGCTTTAGTTTCTAAATTAAAATTTAACAAAATTAAAAATTTCAGTTCCTCAGTCTCAGTAGCCACATGTGGCAGTGGCTGGTGTACTGACAGCGTGGCTGTAAACACCCACTTCCAAAACAGGGGATGTGTGAGGTAAGGTTTGATTTGGTTCTCTTTTTTCTTTTTTCTCTTTTTTTTTTTTTTTTTTGGTTGTGTATGTGTGTGGGGTGGGGGACGGAGTCTTTCTGTGTCCCGTAGGCTGGAGTGCAGTGGCATGATCTTGGCTCACTGCAACCTCTGCCTCCTAGGTTCAAGCAATTCTCCTGCCTCAGCCTCCCTAGTAGCTGGGATTACAGGCACCCGCCACCATGCCCAGCTAATTTTTTTGTGTATTTAGTAGAGACGAGGTTTCGCCATGTTGGCCAGGCTGGTCTCGAACTCCTGACCTCAGGTGATCCGCCCGCCTCGGCCTCCCAAAGTGCTGGGATTACAGGCGTAAGCCACTGTGCCCGGCCAGGTTTACTTTAAGGGCATTCTGTTCCTTCGTTTTTCAAAATGCATACCGGATTAGGTGAGACGGTTCCCATGCAGGGCAGGCTTCAATTTGTAGAAGGCTGGGAAGTCCCTGTTAAAACAGAAGCCTCCACAGGGAATCCCTCCATCCCTCCTAAGACTAACCCTCAACATGTGGGTGAGTGGTTATATCTTCTAGGCCATAAGCTTCCAGCAGGGATGGAAGTGTGCACAGCCATTTCGTGCTCGGGTTCTGTTCTGGAAGCAGCAACGCTTTCATTCTCAGACCAGCATAGAGCCTGCCACTTCTGATAAGAGCAGTGCTGGCAGCAGCTTCAGCTTCATTGTACAACCCTGAGAAGTTCTGCCCTGTTTGTGGGGATTCGTGCTGTGAACATCCATGCAGTAGAATTCCTGCTGCTTGCAGAAAGTTTTTAATAGAGCTGACTGAGCAAGACAAAGAGGACTTCTGAATTTTTTAAGGTTTTTAATTTTTCAAATTTAGTATAAGATGGTAACCCTCAGGAAATGCAGATTAAAACCATAATAAGAGGCCGGGCACAGTGGCTCATACCTGTAATCCCAGCACTTTGGGAGGCTGACGCAGGCAGATTGCCTGAGCTCAGGAGTTTGAGACCAGCCTGGCCACCATAGTGAAACCCCATCTGTACTAAAAATACAAAAAATTAGCCAGGTGGTGTGGCACGCATCTGTAGTCCCAGCTACTGGGGAGGCTGAGGCAGGAGAATCGCTTGAACTAGGGAGATAGGGGTTGCAGTGAGCCGAGATCTCGCCACTGCACTCCAGGTGGGCAACAGAGTGAGGTTCCGTCTCCAAAACAAAACAAAACCATAAAATGATACTATTTTACAATCATCAAATTTTTGGTAAAAGAAAAAAAATATTGTCTTTGTCAGCAACACCCAAGAGCCTATAAGGATATAGACTAAAACGAACCCTCATCCAGAACTAGTTGGACTGTAAATTAGTTCGGCCACTTTGGAAAACAACTGGACATTATCAAATGAAGTCAAAGGTGCAGATACTTCACTGAATGTACACACTAGAGAAACTGCATGTGATGGAGGTGTCACTCCCCTGGTTGCTCAGAGAGCACTGTTTGTAACAGCAAAAAGTCTGTTACGAACCCAAGTGTTCATAACAGACGAATGGATAAATTGGATATATTCACATAATAAAATACTATATAGCTATGAAAATTAATGAAGTTATGTGTATCAACATGGTGATGTCACATATACAAAGTACAACACAAATCAGGATGAATACATACACTGTGATTTCACTTACAGGAAAGCTTCAAAAAGAAGCTAAACTGGGTATCAGGTCAGGCGCAGTAGCTCACGCCTGTAATCCCAACACTTTGGGAGGCCGAGGTGGGCAGACAGCCTGAGGCCAGAAGTTCGAGGCCAGCCTGGCCAACAAGGCGAAATGCTATCTCTACAAAAAATTTAAAAATTAGCTGGGCATGGTGGTGTGCACCTGTATTCCCAGCCGTTTGGAGGCTCAGTGAGGTAGGAGGATGACTCGAGCCTGGCAGATCAAGGCTGCAGTGAGCCGTGATTCAGCCACTGCACTCCAGCCTGGGCAACAGAGTGAAATCTCTGTCTCAAAAACAAAAACAAAAAAACCTCAACTTGATAGCGTATTGTTTGGGATTGCATTCCTATGTGGTGAAACTATAAAAAGAAGCAAGGCAGCCTGCTTGTGGTGTTTCACACCTGTAATCCCAACACTTCGGGAGGCAGAGGTGGGAGGATTGCTTTAGGCCAGGAGTTCAAGACCAACCTGGGCAACATAACAAGACTCCTTGTCTACAAAAAAAATTTCAAACCTTAGCTGGGTGTGGTGGTGCACACCTGTAGTCTCACCTACTCAGGAAGCTGAGGTGGGAGGACCTCTTGAGGCCAAGACTTAGAGGTTACGGTGAGCCGTGATCACTTCACTGCACTCCAGCCTGGGCAACAGGGTGAGACCCTGTCTCTAAAAAAAAAAATACGGGCTGGACGCGGTGGTTCACGCCTGTAATCCCAGCACTTTGGGAGGCCAAGGTGGGCGGATCACAAGGTCAGGAGATCGAGACCATCCTGGCTAACACGGTGAAACCCCGTCTCTACTAAAAATACAAAAAAAAAAAAAAAAAAAAATTAGCTGGGCGTGGTGGCGGGCACCTGTAGTCCCAGCTACTCGGGAGGCTGAGGCAGCAGAATGGCGTGAAGCCGGGAGGTGGAGTTTGCAGTGAGCCGAGATCACGCCACTGCACTCCAGCCTGGGTGACAGAGCGAGACTCCATCTCAAAGAAAAAAAAGAGACAGAGAGAAAGAGAGAAGTGAGGCACTGGTTAAGAGAAAACCCAGAGAGTGGTTACCTGTTTTCTTTAAGGTACAGTCATGCTCTGAAGTTTGGTTTAAGTCACAGTGATCATTGCCATTCTGTATACCTTCCAACATACACATATTTGGAAATCTGAACTATTTCCTAACAGAAATGCCACCTAGCTTAGCTAAAAGGAATTATAGGAAATATACTTCTCTATAGACTCATGTGCATGCTCAATTAATTAGTCATATATTGTATATCATTTAGGTGGGTTAAAGAGCAGTGTAAATAAAACATGGTCCCTGCCCCTCAAGAATGTTCCATCTAGCAGATTCAGAGGCTTGCCCATCTGTGGCACAATGTATCCTGATAGTCACAGCTGGCCGCCTCTGTGCAGGCATGAAGTAATTCATTAGATTAGCTAGCATGAAGGCTCTGCCGTATTAAGTAAGTGTAATGGGGGGCGGCTCATAAGTGGGGGTATCTGAGGAGTGGGCCTGACCAATTGGTAAATTGGACGATTAGTTTGAAATGGCAGGATTTCAAATACATGCTTCACCCATTGTGTAGTTTTGCTGAAAATCACTTCTGAATCTTAGGAGTTCTGTGGCAAATAAAAGGCAGATATCATCCTCATTTTGCCACTGGAAGAATTGAGACATTTTCTGGCTTACTCTGTTCAGAAATACTTGGTGCATGGAAATATCCCAAAGGAACCCTGGTGGGTTTATACTTAGTTGTGTGTGTCCTCGTGTTTAACAAGCTGAGTGTGCTCAACCTCGGGAAGTGTAGGTCTCCTTGGGTGTTGCTGGCTTCCAGGCCTGCTGGGGGGCATCATTTTGGAGCCCATGCCAGTATTTTATGGGTAAAATTTTCATTCAGCATCCTACTCCCACCTCCCCCAAACGCTCTTGATTTTGAACAGCCATGGGCCAGGCCTTTGCACCTAACAGGTAACAGTTTGATAGGTGTATTGCTGGAAGGCTCAAGAGCACATGGATCTTTAAAAGGAAGCAAATCAGGATAGCTGAGGAAAAAAAACACCAATTCCAGTGCTCAGTGAGAATGTATACAATTCCTACTAAGGCATCTGCTCTATGGACTGTTTTATCAGTCTGATTAACGGAGGGACCAAATACATCCTCACAGTTAACTGACATGATCTCTGCCCTTACTTGTTATTATTTTATTTTTATGGTTATTTTTATTAACTAGAAAACTATTGTTTCTAGTGAACTTAAGATGGCTGAATATCAAACGTAACAATTTAGGATGTTTTCCCAGAGTCCTCCAATCATTCCTCCGAAAAATGAGGGAGCATTTGATTCCTAACTTCCTCTTCTCCCTTCCCACGACAAGCCATAGAATTATAAGCACAGGTATAAATATCTTTCAGCTGATTAAATGGTGTCCTGCCAAAAGAAGATTTGTTTTGAGTATAATTTCTTGGATGCTCTTCTAAAGGAGAATGATCTTTCTTTAGAGGCCTCCATGGAAACGCAGTATTACGTTTTCCATTCTTTTAGAGAAGGGTAACAAAAGAACTATCTTCCTCCTGAAATCATGAAATCCAGGGTCGGAGGATCCTAAGCTGTCCAGAACCCTCTGACTGAGTCAGCTGGTAATTCCTGGTAAGAACTTGGCGTTTTTGAAGCCACCTGGGCCGGGTAAGTCAGGAGGTCCAAAGCAACCTTCCAGATCAAGTCCTGCAGTGGAAGCACCTCCTCCCGTCCTCCCTCCAAATCAGGAAATGTGCTCAGAGCTAGGTTTGGTGACAGTTTGAACAGACAGTCTTTGTTCCCTGCCCAGCACATTCCCACCTGGTGGGAGCTAAAAGCCGCAGCAGGGAAGGGTCTATCCCTCTGAGGGTCGGGAACATAACAGGGCTGCAGCGTTCGGTCCCTTCTGTTCTTCTGGGTGCCCCGCTTCTTGTCCTGACCCTGGAACCCAACACTGTGCTCCTGGAACTTACATACCATTCTCTTCCTGTCAAACGTGAGCCTTCTGTGAAAAACAATGCCTGGATGAAGTTTCCCTGAGAAGCCTGCTTGTTTCAGACACTGAGATCTGCTGACAGCCCAGATGGCAGCATCGCTGACCAGCCTCCTGTCATTGAAAAAGGCTGCTTGGGGAAGGTCTTTTGTTGAGAGGATGCATTAAATCCTTCTTAGTGGGGTCAGCCCCAGTCCTTGCATAAATACCTCCTGTGGATTCGATCTTGAAGGATGGGTAGATCCCAAAAGCAGACTACCCTTCCTGAGCTCCAGAAGACTTGCAGCTCCTTCCCGTACTCTATGCAGCTGCGGCTGCATAGAGGAAATTTATCCTTTCCACTACTGCAGGCCAGTAGGCCCTGTGAGAAACGAGTGATGAACACGATCGTGTTTCTGCAGCACTTGCCTACCTGTGACTCCCAGAAACAGTGTACCTGGAGAGCAGCAGCCCCAGGTGGCATCTTCCCATGGCCACACCTCCAGCCTGGCCTTCCCTAAACCCCCTTACACACAGCTGCCAGAGTGCTGGGTTTGATCACTGAGAGGCTAAATCTCTGTCATGTGACTGAGTGACTTACTGACCATCTGTCATTATTTTAGGGAAATATTTGTTAAAAGGATTTTTTATAAAGATAGATGACTTTCCTAAATCCTCATGTAAATGAGAATTTTTAAAAATTACCACTCACAACCATAAATATCCTTTCTTTGTTGTGTGTGTGTACCCACACACATAAACATATACATAAGACATACACAATAAAACTGCACTATTATAAAGGTTCTCATAAATTGGAAATTGGCTTCCGTCCTCCACTCAGGCCCTGGCTAAAGCTCTTATCCTACTGGGAGAAGAGGAGACATGGAGGGGCCGGCGAGGTCAGGTGGCAAAAGAGAAGGCCCTACTGAGGCCCGGGGTGGAGGGGCAGAAGTGGGACTCTGCACTCCCTCATCCTCCCAAACTCATCCCTTCAAACCCGGCCGTAAGATCCAGAATTGTCCCCATCACTATGCAAGCTGCTGCCAGTCTGCAGAAGCCAGACCAGCTGGGGGCTCCCAGCTGGACCCTCAGACTCAGGCCTCAGGCTCGGCGGGCTGGCTGCAGCCTTTGCATTGACCATTTGATAATGCAATCCTGCATCTTCTGTGATGGAAACTTTTAGTCCCACATTAGGATAGAAATATATACTATTTTTATTTTATTTCATTCATTTATTTTTAAGACAGAGTCTCACTCTGTCACCCAGGCTGGAGTGCAGTGCTGCGATGTCGGCTCACTACAACCTCTGCCTCCCAGGCTCAAGTGATTCTCCTGCCTCAGCCTCCTGAGTAGCTGGGATTACAGGCGCGCACCACCATGCCTGGCTAATTTTTTTATTTTTAGTAGAGACGGGGTTTCACCATGTTGGCCAGGCTGGTCTCAAACTCATGACCTCAAATGATCCACCCGCCTCAGCCTCCCAAAGTGCTAGGATTACAGGGTGAGCCACTGTGCCTGGCCTAAATATAAACTATTTTTTTTAAATAGTAAAATGAACAGCAGTGTACCTCCCACCTAGCTTAAAAATAGAGTATTCCCTCTGCCTTTAAACCTGGTCCCCTGCTGCCCAAGTACGTTCTCTTTCCTTCCCCATAAACAGACCCACTCTCCTGAATTGTGTGGAAAGCAGCCCTTTGCTTTTCTTTATGGAATACCACATATGTGCATATTCCTAAACAGGTTATTGTTACTTGTTTTTGACCTTTAGATAATGAAATTATACTGCATATATGTCCCTGGGACATGCTTCTGCCACTCAGTTTTACGTTTGTGATACTCACCATGCCAGTAAGTGTAATAATAGTAGTTCATTTCTTTTCACTATTCTGATATAATTATCATTTCCACTGTTCAAGGACATCATAGTTTCCAGTTTGTGGTTTCTCTAAAGTGCTGCTGTGAACATTGCTGTTCATCTCTCCCGGTGCCGTGTGCAAACATTTCTCACACTTGGATGTGCATCAGAATCACCTGAAGGGCTTACTGAAACCCAGGTTGCTGGGCCCTAGCCCTAGAGTTTCTGCCTCAGTAGGTCTAGTGGCTGGAGAATTTGCATTTCTAACAAGTTCCTGTGATACTGAAGCTGCTGGTCTAGGGACCACTGCCCTAAAGTACATCCCAGGAGCAGAGCTACTGCATTGTAGGGTATGTATTTGTTCAAACCTTATTAGGTAATGCAAAATTATTTTCCAAAGTTGCACCAATTTGCAGTCTTGCCAACAATGAACACGAGTTCCTGTTGCTCAGAATCCTTGTCAACATTTGAATATTGTCTAACTTCAAAATGTGTGCCCATCTGGTATGTGTGAAATGGTGTCTCGTGATTTTGATTTGCATTTTTCAAAATACTAATGAGGTTGAACAACTTATCCTGTGTGTTTTGCTCATTATTCTTTCCTCTTCTATGACAGACCTCTTCCTATCTTTGTGTGTGTGTGTGTATTTTGCTATTAAGTTTTTAGTCTTTTCTTACTGATTCAAGGGAGGGATTGTAAAGTCTGTTCTGCACAATAATCCATATTGATTGTCTAGGTACAAATTTATTTTCCTAGTCTGTAGCTTGTCTTTTCTCATTCTGTATTTTCCTAGTCCTAGCTTGTCTTTTCTCATTCTGTATTTTCTTTTTCTTTTTTGATATGGAGTCTTGCTCTGTTGCCTAGGCTGGAGTGCAGTGGCGCGATCTCAGCTCACTGCAATCTCTGCCTCCCAGGTTCACGCCATTCTCAGCCTCAGCCTCCTGAGTAGCTGGGACTATAGGTGCCCACCACCACGCCCAGCTAATTTTTTGTATTTTTAGTAGGGTCGGGGTTCACCGTGTTAGCCAGGATGGTCTCAATCTCCTGACCTTGTGATCCGCCCACCTCGGCCTCCCAAAGTGCTGGGATTACAGGCGTGAGCCACCTCACCCGGCCTCATTCTGTTCTTTCTTTGTTAAACAGAAGTCCTTAATATTAATGGAGTCAAGTGTATCCATCTTTTCCTTTGTGGTTCATATTCTTTGTGTTTCCTTTATGGTTCATATTCTTTTGTGTTTAAATATGTGTTTAAAAAGACCTCCCTGCTTTGGAATTTTAACGCTACTTTCTCACATAGTATTCTAAATGTTTTATGTATTTGTGTTTTACAGAACAGTATCTAGTCTACCAGAAATTGATTTTTTGAGTAGGGAGTGATGTAGGGATCCAATTTTATTTTTCCTCTTGGGATACAAGGATAACCTCTCATCCTTGTATGAGAGGTTTATTGACTATTCCATCTTCTCCCACTGATCTGCCTTGCTGTCTCTATCAAAACTCAAGTTTCCTTATATGGACAGTCTGCTTCTGAACTCTCTATCTGTTCTATTGGACACTTTAAGTCAGTGCCACGCTCTTTTTTTTTTTTTAAACTTCTGTTTTTTGAGACAGGGTCTACCTCTGTCACCCAGGCTGGAGTGCGGTGCAATCTCAGCTCACTGCAGCCTCAGCCTCTCAAGTAGCTGGGACTGCAGGCACATGCCACCAAGCCTGGCTAATTTTTCCTTTTTTTTTTTTTTTGAGACGGGTTTCACTCTGTCACCCCAGCTGGAGTGCTGTGGCATGATCACATCTCACTAAGCCTCGACCTCCCGGGCTCAGCCTCCCAAGTAGCTGGGACTATAAGCATGCATCACCACATCCAGCTAATTTTGTATTTTTTGTAGAGACAGGGTTTTGCCATGTTGCCTAGACTGGACTCAAACTCCTGGGCTCAAATCTACCTGCTTCAGCCTCCCAAAGTGCTACGGTTACAGACGTGAGCCACTGTACCCAGCCATTTTTACTATTTTCTTTTTATAGAGATGGGGTCTCGCTACGTTGCCCAGGCTGGTCTTGAACTCCTGGGCTCAAGTGATTCTCCTACCTCAGCCTTCCAAAGTGCTGGGATTATACGTGTGAGCCACCATGTGCAGCCTTAACTTTTGCTTTTAATTGACCATAAGAATTGTACATATTTATGGGGTACAGTGTTTTCATACAAGTATAGATTGTGTAATAATCAAATCAGGGTAATTAGCATATCCATCACCTCAAACACTGTTGCGCGAAGTCAGGGACCCTGAATGGAGGGACCGGCTGGAGCCGTGGCAGAGGAACATAAATTGTGAAGATTTCATGGACATTTATCAGTTCCCAAATAATACTTTTATAATTTTTATGCCTGTCTTTAATCTCTTAATACTGTCATCTTCATAAGCTGAGGATGTACGTCACCTCAGGACCACTGTGATAATTGTGTTAACTGTACAAATTGATTGTAAAACATGTGTTTGAACAATATGAAATCAGTGCACCTTGAAAAAGAACAGAATAACAGCGATTTTTAGGGAACAAGGGAAGACAACCATAAGGTCTGACTGCCTGTGGGTCAGGCAAAAAGAGCCATGTTTTTCTTCTTGCAGAGAGCCTATAAACGGACGTGCAAGTAGGAGAGATATCACTAAATTCTTTTCCTAGCAAGGAATATTAATTTTAATACCCTGGGAAAGGAATGCATTCCCGGGGGGAGGTCTATAAATGGCCACTCTGGGAATGTCTGTCTTATGCAGTTGAGATAAGGACAGAGATACTCCCTGGTCTCCTGCAGTAGCCTCAGGCTTACTAGGGTGGGGAAAAACTCCGCCCTGGTAAATCTGTGGTCCAACTGGTTCTCTGCTCTCGAACCCTGTTTTCTGTTATTTAAGATGTACCGCTGAACACAGACCCTTATCAGTAGTTCTGCTTTTGCCCTCTGTCTTGTGATCTTTGTTAGACCCTTATTAGTAGTTCTGCTTTTTGCCCTTGGAAGCATGTGATCTTTGTACCTACTCCCTGTTCTTAAACCCCCTCTCCTTTTGAAACCCTTAATAAAAACTTGCTGGTCAGACTCAGGTGGGCATCACGGTCCTACCAATATGTGATGTCATCCCTGGTGGCCCAGCTATAAAATTCCTCTCTTTGTACTCTTTCTCTTTATTTCTCAGCCAGCCAACACTTACGGAAAATAGAAAGAACCTATGTTGAAATAGTGGGGGCAGGTTCACCCAATAAAACACTTGTCATTTCTTTGTGGTAAGAATATTCAAAATCCTCTCTTCTAGCTATTTTGAAATAAACAATACAGTATTGTTAACCATAGTCACCATACTGTGCAATAAAACACCAGAACTTATTTCTCATATTTAACTGTAACTTTGTACCCATTAACCAACTTCTTCCCATTTCCTGCTACCCCCCACCACCTCCCCAGCCTATGGTAACTACTATTCTACTCTCTACTTCTATGATACTAAACTTCTTCAGATATGAGTGAGAACATGCATTATTCATTCTTCTGTGCCTGGCTTATTCACTTAACATTATATCCTCTCTGTTCATCTATGTTGTCGCAAATCACAGGATTTCATTCTTTTTTTAATCACTGAATAGTATTCCATTGTGTAGGTACACCACATTTTTTTTTTTTTTTTTTTTTTTTTGAGACAGAGTCTGCCTCTGTCACCCAGGCATGGAGTGCTGTGGTGCAATCTCGGCTCACTGCAACCTCTGTCTCCCAGGTTCAAGGGATTCTCATATCTCAGCCTCCTGAGTAGCTGGGATTACAAGCATGTGCCAACATGCTGAGCTAATTTTTGTATTTTTAGTAGAGGCGAGGTTTCACTATGTTGGCCAAGATGGTCTCGAACTCTTGACCTCAAGCGATCCACTCACCTTGGCCTCCGAAAGTGCTGGGATTACAGGTATGAGCCACCGCACCGGGCCATGCACCACATTTTTTTAATCCATTCATCTGCTGATGGACACTTTGGTTGATTCCACATCTTGGCTGTTGTGAACAGTGCTGCAATAAACATAGGAGTACAGATATCTCTTTGATATGCTGATTTCCTTTCCTTTGGTTAGACACCCTGTAGGGGGATTGTTGGATCATAGGGTAGTACCATACTCTTTTATAGTATAGCATTACAGTAAGTCTATCTTATAGAGCAATATCCACGACCTTATTCTTCAAGAATTGCTTGGTTGTTCGTGGCCTTTTGCACTTCTATGTACAATTCAGATTCAACTATTCTAATTCCACCAAAAAACACCGAAAACAGTATTTTGGGGATTTTGTTTGGAATTATATGCCATTGTGGGGAGAATGGACATCTTTGTGGTACCTTATCTTTCTGTACAAGAACAATGGTATGTTACCAAAATAATATAACAATGGCAATATTGACATTTTCAACTTAATGTCTTTTAATTCTTTTTCAATAAAGGTTCATGATTTTCTCTCTGGAAACCTTGCTTATCTTTTGCCAAATTTATCCGTAGCTCTCTACCATGTCTGATAGAGTTCGAATTTGAAAACCTAGAATACAAATTTGAAAACCTATCTCCTAATTGAAAATGTATCCCCTAAATCAGCTCTATGGCCACTTTGCCAAGTTCTGTCCTGAGAAGTGACCCAACATAGCTTTTGTCTTTTCTCTCCATCTGAACACACACAAGAAAGGAAAAGTTAAGTTGGTAGCAGGGGAACGGGCCACTCATAATTTCTACTTAACACAGATTTTTATTTACCTGTGAGAAAATGATTTGCTCTAAGAGCATATACAATTTGGATATTTGCAGAGGTCTCAGATGAAATCTTCAGTGACGAGGCCACATCTATCCCGGCTCGCTCAAGGACTTTTGGTTGCATTGTTTCCATTACAACCCAGCTGGATCCTTGCTGGGCTCCTGCCAGCAGCTTCCACACGCCTGGAGTGGGTCGGCTTTTCCTGCAGGTTTGCTTCTGTGCCAGCTCCTGGGAGCAGTTGTCTACCAGGACACGCCTGGGGAGCTGATAAACACACAAAAGAAACATGTCTGGCTCCCCAGCCAGATGGCAAGGCCTGAAACCCCTGAGCATTTTGGACAGGTTTGCTTTACTGATGGGACAGCATTAACCCTGCTAACACCTGTGTTGGGGAAGCTTTCTTACCATGTCCCTCAGTGGCAGGGAGGGCTCGAGCCTACACACTCATTCAGGGTAATTTGCTCGCCTGGACTAACCCCCAGTGGGGATTTCAGCCTCCTACTTGAGTCCCTAAGAGGACAGGCCATTGCTTGTGTTTTTTTCCCCAGAGTAACAACAGGAGTCAAGAAAATCAATGAAGAGTATTCCTAGGCTCTGGAGTCCGCTGCTGACAGTGGAAAGCCCTGTGCAGAGACAGCCACCTGCCACTGGGACAGGGCAGGATAGGGCACGTCCCAACCCAGCCTCAGTGGCAACGGAAGCCCTTGGGTGGGACTCAGCCACAGCCACAGCCACAGAGAAGGCTGGGCCTCCCACCGTCGCACTCCCTTCGTGATGTTGTGACTTCAGTCCCAGAATAGTTGAGGACGTTTGGGAAATTCACACTCTAAAAATATTTCATTTTTTCATGTAGGCAAGATAACACAGCAGAGTGACAGTGGGTTACTAAGAATGCAGTTCCCTCGTTATGTAACATGGGCAAAATTAGTGTTTGGGGCCAAAATAGGGCTGAGAAAGAGGAATGTGAACAAATAGCATGGACAAGTCATTATTTACTCAAATCGTCCTGTGGCTGGGGGGCTTTGGAGGAGCTTTGATGGTGTCCCATCACTGATTACCCAGGTCAGACTGGCCTCTGGCCACAGCCAAGGCCACCTTTCTGAAGCAAAGTTTAATGGAAGCAAAGGTGTCTGTAGAGGAGGCTGTTTAAGGCAAGGCCCTGGCCCAGCACACAGGCAGGCTGGGAGACTCCTGGATGAGTGAGGGATGGAGACTGCTTCCTGGGACACCATCCCATTTTGGGGCACATGCTGAAGAGGAGGGGCCATTCCAGAGTACAGGTCACACAGCGTTCCTGTCACGGGGCTTGTGGGTGGGGTGGTGGCAGGGCCCCAACCCTGAGGGGCTGGGCCATGTCCCCACCCTCTCTGGATGGGGTCTGAAGTTGGGGGTCTTCTGGTTCAGCTGCATCCCTGGCTGCTAAGCTAAGGCCAAGAACGCTCCCTGCAAGAGGGGGGACTTTTCACTTTGGAGGGATCTATCCATGACCACCTGTCAGGCATCGGAAGTTGCCAGGGGAGGAGTCGGCAGAGAAGTTGTGCTTAGATGAAGTAGCTTGAGTTTGTGCTACAAGAACTAGCCAACTTCCACTTTTGAGAGCCAGAGAAATGCCAGCGGCAGAGTCCTTGGGCTTCCGGGAGCTAATATTCTCAAACTTAGTCTCATGATGCCCGATGGCTGTAAATTAGAGGCCAGAAGAGTTCAACACAATAGTGGGGCCTCTTTTGCCATAGAGGCATCGAGGCATCCATCCATCCATCCAACCATCCATCCATCCAACCATCCATCCATCCACCCCTATTCGTTACAGTGTGCCCAGAAGAGAGGAGCTGGCAGTAGGGGCCAGGGCAGTAGACAGGGCCACCTGTTGGACTGAGGCAAACTGGCAGCTGCTTCATGACCTTCTCCCCTTCCACATCCTGCCCACCAATGCCTGGCAAGGAGCAGTGCAAGAAACCCAAACCCCACCTGGCTTGGGGCAGAAGTTTTAAGTGCACCCACCCTGCTAGCAAAGGGGTACTGACCTTCCCAGACTGCCCTCGAGGCAGCCCCTTCTCTATTCTTTCCCAGTAAGAAGTATTTGCCTCTGTCTGAATGCATTTGCTCCTCTGCATAGACAGACACAACAGTTGCCTCTTAGTCCTCATCTTACTTGTCATCTCAGTGGCATTTGACACAATTGATCAATTCCTGCCCTCTTGAAGTATGTTTTTTCTTAGCTTCTAAAACATCACACGTTTGGTTTTCCTTCTGCCTCAGTAACTATTTCTTTTTCATCTTTTCTGCCGGTCTTTGTCCTCTTCCTTTCTGGCTCAATCCCCAGACCTCTTCTGCTTGGGTGACCTCATACTGTCCATGGCTTAAGTACTATCGATGTTTCCCAATTTATTGTATTATAAGCCCTAACCCTTTCCTTAAGCTCCAAACTTACATAGCCAACCACTTGGGTGTTATCTATTGCTGCATAATAAATTACCCCCAAATTTAGCAGTTTAAAAATAAACATCTTACACAGTTTCTGAGGGTCAGTCATCTGGGAGTGGCTTAGCTGGTGGTCCAGGCCCAAGGTCCCTCCTGAGGCTGCAGTTACCTGCAGGCCAGGAGGATCCACTTCCAAGCTCTCACATGGCTGTTGGCAGGGACCTTCCATTTCACACCATGTGGGCCTCTCTTTACGAACCAAAATAGAAGTTGCAATGGCTCCTATAGCCTAACCTTGGGAGTGACATCCCAACACTTCCTCCACGTTCTGTTGGTCAGAGACTAACCCTGGTACAATGGGTGTGGGTTTGGGGGACTCCACAGGGTGTGAGTTGGAGGCAGGAGGCTGGCCACCACAGCCATCTAATAAACCTCCCAAAATTAACATGTCCCAAGCTCAAATTCATCACTCGCAGCAGCCCCACAACTTGCTCTTCCCTGTCTTCTCCATTGTAGTAAATGACAGCATCATTCACTCAGGTCCCAAACTTTCAAGTCATCCTTGACTCTCAGACCCTCACTGAATCCACTGGTAAATTCTACACATTCTACCTTCAAGATCTGTATCAAATCTGATCCCTTTTACCCTCCGTGACTACCACATCAGTCCAGAGTGCTCTCACCTCCCCTCTTCTCACTAGTTTCACTACTTCCACCCCAGCCTCTGCAATGTATTTTCCACACAGTGGCCAAAGGGATTTTTTTTTTTTTTTTTTTTTTTTTGAGACAGTCTCACTCTGTTGCCTAGGCTGGAGTGCAATGGCGTGATCTCAGCTCACTGCAATCTCCACCTCCCAGGTTCAAGCGATTCTCCTGCCTTAGCCTCCAGAGTAGCTGGGACTACAGGCATGCACCACCATGCCCAGCTAATTTTTTTTTTTAACTTTTAGTAGAGATGGGGTTTCACCTTGTTGGCCAGGCTGGTCTCGAACTCCTGACCTCAGGTGATCCGCCCGCCTCGGCCTCTCAAAGTGCTGGGATTACAGGCACGAGCCACTGCGCCCAGCCCCAAAGAGATTTTTAAATGTCACATCATGACATTCCCTGGTTCAAACTCTCCAATGGCTTCCCTTCTTAATCAAGAAAACAAATCTCAACTCCTACGGCTTTACACATCTGGCCCTTGCACGTGTGCAACTTTCTTTCCTGCCCCTCTTCCCCTCACTCCCCTTCAGCCACACTGGCCTTCCTTCTGTGCTTCACACTCCTGCCTCGGGCTTTTCATTGGCTAGTCCCTGTCTGCAATCTTCTCCTAGTCATCTACATACAGGACTGCTTCCTCACTTCAGTCTCTGCCCAAGTGTCACCGCCTCGTAAGCCCTCCCTTATCAAACCTCCTAGAAGGCAGACTCCCTTCCTAGACCAGCTGTTGACACTTGGTGTCCCATACTGTGAGCTTCCTGAGCACCACGTCTTCCACGTTCTAGTTACTGCTGTCTCCCTGACGCCTAGAACAGTACCTGGCACATAGCACGTACTCAATAAACATTTGCTGGACTAATGAATGAAATATAAACATAAATGCTTAGAGTTTTAAAATACCCCAACTTGAAGAAAAATCTGAATTATTACAGTGGTATAGGAATGTATGAGGGTAGGAGGGCCCCGGAGAGGCCATTTCACAAGCATGGAGGAGCACGGTCTCAGGCACACAGGCGGATTAGAAAACACATTGCAGCTGTAATTGCCACCTTCCTTCTAAGGAGCAGACAGTTTAGCTCAAGATCTAGGACAGCTGTATACTGTCTTAGCCTCTCCTCTCCTGCCAGAGTATGGCCTTTCTAAAACCCACGTCACTCCCCTGCACAAAACCCTTCAGTGACTCACTACCGCCCCAAAGGCAAAGCCCTAACTAACTTGTAGCTGCAGCTTCCCCCGAACTTCTTGGTCTTGCCTTAGTTCACCTCACCATCTTCATTTCTTGCCCCTTCCCACTCTAGATACCACACTTCAGCCAAATAGAAATGTTGGCTGCCCCCCAAATAGACATTTTCCCTTATTTCTGGGATTTTGCTCATTCCGTTCCTCTGCTTGTAATACGCTTTCTGCCCCCTCCTGTCAGTTACCTTTTGCCCCAACTCTCACCCTAGAGTGGGCTTCTTCACAGTGGCTTCAAGGCTCCTGGCAAGAAGGGAGGGCAAGCCCCAACGTGCAAGGACTTGTCAAGTCTCTGTCTGTTGACCAAAGAAAGACATGGCCGAGACCAGATTGAAGAGGTGGAGAAATAAAGCACTTCACAATGAAAATCATGATTTCATTGCACGCAGGGCTGGTGGAATGCCTGGTTCTCTGCACGCCATTTCCCATACACCCCCGCCATGCTTTCCCCAGTGCCTACTCAGCTTCTGGTCTCAATCCTGAAATCACACCCTCTGGGGTAATTTTCCTGATCCCCAAAGCCTGGGTGAAGAAACTCCTACAACACTTTATGACACTGCTGCATTTATTACTCCGTACATCGTAGGATAAATGCAGGCCCTCCGATCCACATGGCGGAGTTGACTATACCCAACATTTTGTGGCATCGTGGTGCCAGTTTTCCCTATAAGGGAGTGTGTTTTGGTTTCTGTTTTATCTTCATTGCTTGTACTGTACCTGACACAAAGTGGGTACTTAAAAATATCTGTGAAGTAAATACATAACTGTCATAAAAATAAAATGGAGTACTTTAAAAAGGCACAAAGAATGTTCTTGAGACCACTGCCTTGTTAGGCTCAGCAGGCTGCAAACATTAGAGCTGAGACAGCACAAAACTACGTGAAATGAGACTGAAATGCCTCAGCGGGAGAAAATGAAAGAAAATGCCACAGAAAGTGACACTTTCCTTTTATTAGATTCACAATGCCTTTGTAACGCCCAACCTCTCCTTTGTAGAATTTTTCTTTGTTAGAAAACAGACAAACTCTGTCCTCAGGAACCGTCTTCTAATTGGTACAGCGCTGGCCTCAGGCCGCCTGCATCTGCGTGGACCAGTAAGAATGAAGTCCAGCAGCATACAGAAAAGCATCATAAAAGCTGGGAGGTCATTCCCCAGGGCCTCCCCTACTTCACATACACAGAGATGTGTGCATATGTCACACACACGTTATATATAGATATGTATTTTTTTTTTACAAAAATAACAGGGTTTGCACAGCTCTATTAACTCTTTAAAATTACACAGGCAAAGTTTATGCTTCAGTATAACCATTTTTACTTTGGATTTAAGTGGGAATTTTAGGCCTAAAAATAACTTAAGATTACCAAGCAGAGGCCATCTAGCGACACAGACACAAGACATCTTGAGCTCCGTGAAACTAGAAATGTGGTGATGTCATCCTCACACGGGGGGCTACACATCCCCATCGATTATTTTAACTAAAATACAAAAGCAAAACAGTGTGTTAAAATAATCCTCTACTCAATGCATTAGCACATATACCAAATTATACTATCTGCATGACAGTCTCTAGGTACCAAGACTGTATTTTTGCAAGTGCTATTCTCTACTTCATTAAATACAGTACCCAGCCAGCAACCACAAAAAGAGAACGCACGTTGTACAGCAAGAGAAAGGGAGGGAGACGATTTTCAGGGCCATAACTTACATGGCAACCAAAAGGAAAATAAGACAAATCTCACAAGACAGATATAAAACTAATTTGCAGTGACATTTGATATAGTTTTATCAGAAGTAATACATTTAGGTTACAGTTATGTGAAAAAGAGAAACTATGTGAAATTATAGGCTTTCTCCTAGAATATCCAAAATGCTCATCAACAGTTAATTATTACAAGAAAGATGACCACCAGGTGATTGAATAGACAGAATGTCATGTAGTATTTTAAAAACACAGATTCTGGGACTAGAAGCTACCACCAAAATATCCAGAAATCTGAGTTAACAGGTCCTTTATTTTGCACACTTGCTGCTGATATATAGAACCACGAAGTGTTTGCACAGACGACGAATGCAGCCGCTAGCCTAGAGGCCAGTCACAGAAGAGAATGCAATGAACACCGTCCCGCCAGGGTGAAGACAGAGTGTCTGATGTGTTTGTGTTTCCCCCCTCATATACAAAGGCCATCTCTAGGGCAGAAATCTCTCAACAGCTCAAGCCCATTCTTGCTGCCCCCTCCACGAAACGACACAGCTCAAGCTTGGTGCTGGGAAGTCTTCCCGACGCTGGTTTGATTCCTGATCACCCAAATGGACAGGGCCCTCTCCAGGACCTCCCAGGTTCTCCCTGGTACCTTCCCTCCCGCAGGAGGAGGCAGCACTGTCTCTGAAGCCACCAACGAGTAATGCTAGAAGAATCAGAAGAAGGAGGTATCTGATGAAAAGGCACCTGCAAGTCTAAAGTCCTCTTTGGTGAGAACACTGTACATCCGCTGAGGCAGAGCTTTGGAGTAGGGAGCAGGGCGTGGCACAGTGGTGCGCAAAATGAATTCCCGGCCAGCAGGGGGTGGGAAGTCTGACACGGAGTTCTGCCTTCTTTCCTCTTGGGAGCCCATTCTCTTCAACTCCTCCTCTGGTGGAGTCATGGCTGCAGCCTGAAAAAGAATCAAATGCTAAAGTCAAAAGCAGGTCAAATGCTAAACTCAGATGCTTTTGAAGGACAGATGAATTAACAAAATAAAGATATGAAAATGTCCCACGTTAGTAATGCAGTCAGCTACATGTTAAGATTACTCAAAAACCACATAACACAGCAAATGCGAGAAGCTTGAGACACTGCATGAGCAGCCGGGCTGGAGACAGACAGGAGGGACAATGACTGCCAGGCAATCTGCTCTGAAGAGAGAAGGCCATATTCACACATCTGATGAAAAAGGACCTCGGAGTTGTGCTGCTTTCTATGTTTCTTCCAGCAATGACCCAAGTCTACGTCTGACAGCCTCAGTCCAATAAGGAGCTGTTTTTCTCCAGAGTGAAAAGATGATTTTCATCTTGACTCTGGGTAAGAATTTTTTAATCGATTCTTTTTAAGGTTCACTTGCCAAATTAAAAGTGGGGGTATTGGTCTTGCTTGCTGGGCAGCTAATGTGATGCCGAAGTGATAGAGGCCCATATAGCAATGACCACAAAAGAGAAGTTCTCAATATTAAAGGCATCTATTTTTTCATTGAAATGACATAGGATGCATATTCATTTACAGCCTACAATTTTAATTCTGATTACTATACTTTTTTTTAATACCATCAATTTGGAAAAAAAATTGTTCTGGCAATGGAAACATGAAATCATGTTGTGCTAAACATCAGCAAGAAAGGTAAGCCAAATCCAGACTGTGAGAGAGGTGGTCAGTGTTAATGACCTTATGAAATTAGAGGGATGGGAAGGAACAAGGAACTATGAGGGGCAAGGCTATTTTGTTACCTCATCAGAAGATTCAGTCAGCTTGAGAAGGGGTAAGAAAAGAAACAGTGATGAAAGGGAAACAAGCAAGATGGTTTAAATAGGGCTAGACAAGGGAGTTCAGGATTATTTCAAAGACAGCATGCACTACATTATGGAACATGATCCTATCAAAAGAATATTCAAGACAAAGTCACACCAAACACAGCACACCTAGCTGTCAACTACAGCAGACATCTACTACTACTCATGCATCCATGGCTCAACAGGTGACATATGATGTCATTTAATGGAAGAAATGACCAACAAAAACCTAGCTCTTTTACTGAGAATTATGATGCAAAAAAAAATAAAAAGTGTTCATGGCTTGAAAAATAGATATTCCAGTGAATTTAGGAATAGGTGCCTAAGAGTTATTCAATCTAGCAAGTCTGAAGCGAAATCCAGTCAGTCATTTATTTGCTGAATTCTATCTCTATGTATGTACATACCAGAGATACCTATAATCATGATAAGGCTTGTTACTATTTATAATTTTAAGGAAGAGTTATAAATATATAGAATTACTATAAGCTATAAAAACACCAAGTGAAATTACATCACAACTTTTTTACAAAATGTGTTAATATCTTGACTAGTAAAATTGATATAAAGTATCAGCTAATGAAAAGTTACATGAATAAATTCTAACAGTTTACTTCAGCCAGATATTTAAGAACTGAGTTTAAAAATGTACCAACCAGATGCTTGTTATATGTATTACACAGTCTACCAGTTCCCTAAAAACATTCACTACAAGGTCTGAAAACTTTAAAATTTTTTCTTAAATGACATAATGTAGATGGATGTACAATTTCAGTAGCCATTAAGGGAGTTAGCTATACAATGAGGCTACTGAAAGATGATATACCATGTTCCTGTATTTAGTGATTTTGAAAGATATCTTAAGTATATTAAGTGGAAAACAAGAATAATGAAGTAATTATATAATATAACCCTACTTTTAAAATTATATATACATATGTATATACTAGATGTTAAATCATCAATGGGTAGTGAGATTATGTGATTAATATTTTCTTATCATTTTCTAGGCCAGGTGTGGTGGCTCACACACACCTATAATCTCAGCCCTTTGGGAGGTTAAGGAAGGAGGATTGCTTGAAACCAGGAGTTCTAGATCAGCCTGGGCAACAAAGTGAGACCCCGTCCCTACAAAAAATACAAAAATTAGCTGGGCATGGTGGTGCATGCCTGTGGCTCCAGCTTTTTGGGAGGTTGAAGCGAGAGGATTGCTTAAACCTAGGAGTTCAAGGCTGCAGTGAGCTATGATCGTGCCACTGCACTCCAGCCTGGACCACAGAGTGAAACCCTCTCTTTAAAAAATGAACAAATAAATAAAAAAGTTCCTATACTGTCAAAGTTTTACTTGCAGTCAGTAGAGGGGGTAAGGAGGTTATTTCTATTTGGGGGAAAATAATTTTGCTTAGTTATCTAAAATAAGTAACAATCTCAGGACTAAAAATATAAATACTTCACATTTTAAATCCTCTTAACACATAACTTTTTTGTTTTTTTGAGGCGGAGTTTTATCGCCCAGGCCGGAGTGCAGTGGCATGATCTCAGCTCACTGTAACCTCTGCCGCTCAGGTTCAAGAGATTCTCCTGCCTCAGCCTCCCAAGTAGCTGAGATTACAGGTGCTTGCCACCACACCCAGCTAATTTTTGTATTTTTAGTAGAGACAGGGTTTCACCACGTTGGCCAGGATGTTCTTGAACTCCTCCCACCTCGGCCTCCCAAAGTGCTGGGATTACAGGCGTGAGCCACCGCACCCGGCCAACATGTCACTTTTTAAAAATGATCAAAGAGGAAAGAATTTGTGCAATATGAGGAACATTCATATCGGTAGCTAACAAGGAGATGTGCTTGTAAGCTTCTGGGGAGTGAACTGGATAGATATTATCAGATGTGGAACCAAACTCGGTTCTTGTTTTCATGCCAGAGAGAAAAAATAAATCAAAGCAAGCATCTATTGTTTGCTAGAAGTCTAATTTATAAGGAAATAAATATTTGGTTATTAATTTGAAATTCTGAAGTTTAGGGAGCTGCCCCATAAACAAACTCAGATTTTAGCTCTTGCTAAGAATTCCTATCCATGTATTTGGCTATGAATTTGAATATATTAACTAGTTGTACTCCAGACCAACTCTACAGGGATTATCCAGTTGTTGTTCCACGTGTAGACCCATAGAAATTATTTTTCTTATTTGTTTCTGAAAATTACACTCTCAAAACTGGGTCATTCTAGTGTAATCACAGTGCCATATAAGGGGAAGTGTGTAATTAGTGCACATAACACCTTTATCAGAATCCCTAATATTAATGAGCCCTGAACTGAGAATTATCTGTGGGATGCCAGAGCCCTTAGCCAGTAACCAAGATACTATATAATTTTAAAATCTTTACTTTCACTACTAGAGGTAATGGTTACGATAATTTTTCAAACTGGGCTTTCTTTCTGTGCTGAAATCTGTTTCCATAGCACTAAAAATCTGAAGTTTTCCTCTTCTTTTCTAGGAAACCTCAAAGGTAGATCTCCTCACCATTACAAGAACAATTATATTTATAATTCAAGCTGAGTTGTGACTCCACTTTGCCCTACATGGGGTTTACAGATGGTAAAACTGAACTCCATTCTAATTTGAAAGTACCTATGAGTAAACATTTTTTTCCCACAGCACAGCACTGGCCATTGCTAACTGAGTCCCTGCCAGCTTCTATAACGATGGATTTTGGACTCTTCTAATTTTTAAAATTTAGGTCCTAGAATATACTTATCATTTTAATTCAACATGTAGGAAATCAAATGGATTTCAAAGACTCAGAAGTCATTGTTTCTTCAGTGTTCCAACCAAATGCCCAGACTTACACTCAGGTAACATGAGTGTGATCAGCCATGTGTGGGAACTAAAACAGCCTCTTCCCAAGTAGAGGTTTGGAGAGATCATGATGGAGTCAATAATGACTCTCACATACCCTCTGGGCATTCACAAACAGCTTGTGAATGATCCTGCCAGCATGTCCTCTTCCTGCACCGGTGACTAACACTTCAGGCTGCTCCAGCAGGCAACTCACAAACCTAGGAGAGAGACACAGGCAACGAAAGGGTGGAAAGTGAGCTGTCTAGGCCACTGGGTGTCCATCCTTCCACAGGAGTTTTGTGGACAAATCCTCAAGCTGATACTGGCTAAACTCAACAAGGTTGGAGTGAAATTTTACAGCAAGATAAGATTGACATTTGGAAATGTTATCGACTTAACTGACAATCTTCCTGCTTTTTCACCTGTGCTCATAAAAAATGTTTAAAGCCTATCTCTGTCAAGGTGTAAGAAAAAATATTCAGTCTATTTTTTTCAGACTAGAAGCTTAGAAAATGCTACAGTTAATACAAGATGAAAAAAATTTGTATAATATAAACCAAGTTATATTTATCCAATAAAAGCAATGATCCATATTTGTTTTTGTTTTTTTTAAGGGGTTTGTGAGTGTGTGTGCACGCACACGTGCACATATGCTTAAAATACTTGTGTTGGGCAAAGTCTCTGGAAACACTGAACTTCCAAGTATGTCACAGATAACGTATGGTGGAACTAACAGAGTTGAAGGCACAAAGCCACCGAGCCTGCACCACCTGCTCACTAATTCATACTCTACTATTTTAAAAACAAGTCCCTTGATTACAGCTTATTCTTCTCATTTAAAAGGAAGACATTTTCAAGAGCAAAGCAGTCTGGGAGAAAACTTCACCTAACAAAAGACATAAAATTCAAACATGAACTTGTTAAAAGACAGCAAATGCCTTGCCATACAATATTAATTATTTAGCATCAATAATGCCATTTATTATGGAAAGGCTAATGAAAATTTTTAAATGATGACAAATTTAAGCCACTGAACAAGCTAATTTGTAAACACTTTATCACACATTAAAACAATATTGTCCTTCCAAATAACACGGGCAAAAAATGAACAGGGCCTCACGCTGATCTAAGCTCCATTGGTAATGGTGCTGAGTCTCATAAAGAGAATGCTCCAATCATTTGCTTCATCTGAGAAAAGCCATCTGGTCAATCTTTCAAAACATAATTGCAAGGCACATAGGATGTGTACCTTTGCTCTCACAAATCTTGTTTAAAATAAACAACTAGGAACAGTAAGCAGAAATGGTTTCAGCACCTGCACCCTGTGGTCAAGGAATAGTAACAGCTGAAAACAAAGTTTTGGGGCAGGGTGAGCAACACAGTTAATGGCTTCTCCATAAGAAATTCCAGACACCACATCTCCAAGAGCAAACCAAGGAATCCCTAGAAAAGGAGGCTCTGGGAGACTGTTTCTAAAAGTGGGAAGAATGGAAACACCTGGTAGAGACCCAGAAATACAGGAGAGGTCAAATGCTATGATGATTATTTCTGTCTCTAGACAATGCTTGTTTCAAATAATATATGAGTACCACAAAAGAGTCTTAACATCCTATTACAATTTTTCTTAAGAGAGTGGTGGCTTTTCCTACTGCAGACCAAACTGAATTAGCCAAATAGCAATTACCTTTCAAGATCTTCCTTTTCCTCCTCCTGTTCACATTTCTCAGTTCCAAACTTGGCTTTTAGTGACCGAGCTCTGGCAATGAGAGCTTCCACATTAGTAATCTGGTGAATGATTTCCTGGCGGTGGAAAAGGAAGAGGCATACGTTGGGAGATGGCAAAAAAGCAAAGCCCTTTGAAAACGCATCTTAAAAATTATTTTTGCCAACTGAGGAGAACACTTGGCAAGATTCTGACACTACATCAAACTTACTTCCAATTTCTTGTCTTCTGGATTGGGAAAGTGCAAAACTTTACTGGAATGGGATATTATCTGCTTTATGATCTTCTTAACTGAAGAAATGTTTTCCAGACTTTCTATTTTAGAAAAGATTAAAACCAGCATTAAATAAATTAAGCAAAATATACTTTCACTTTGGAAATGACTAATGACTAGTTAAATATGACATTTACCTTCTTCCTTTACCTTGAGTACAGCTGCATGAATCACACAAGGTAACAGGTGCCGAGCAAGGTCTGCAGGTTTCTGGATTGCCAGATAGTGCAGCACCTGAAGGAGGCGCAGCGCACACAAATGATCAGCGCAGGTGTCAAAGGATGAAGCAGCCACTTACAGAAGTGCCAATCCTCAGCCACTCGTCTTAATCCTTAACAAGACAGCACTCCAGGTAGGCAGCCACGACCCCAAAGGTGAGGATAATGTTACTGAAAGCACCTAAGAACTTCAAGCTTAATAATTATAAATATTCTATTTTTTTCCGCTTATGTAATACACGCAAATAAGGAAAATACAAAGAAAATAAAAACTACCGATTGATTACAATACCAAGAGAAAACAATCATTGACAGTGGAGCATTTTCATTGTAAGACACAGAATACACATACTAAGGGCACTAATATTAAATATGTAAAATACTGCCTTTTAACCTGCTTTTCTCACTTAATATTTCTAAACATTGTTAGTGACTTCCCACACATTTTTTGGTTTTAGTTGTTTTGGTTTATTTTTTTTCCAATTCTTATTATAAGAATACAGAGAAGTATGTACAAAACACAGACCCTACCTTTAGGTTCCTTATTCAACAGTAGTAAAGATAAAAGAAGTATAACCCTATAAATATGTACAATTCTTTTACATCAATAAACAAAATTTTAAGAAGTATAATCTCATAATGTGAGTCTGACTGATAAATGCTCATGGATTTCAAAATTAAAAACAAATACAGGTGATGCAGAAATTTTCCTGAAATCCTACTTCCCCAAAACCACATTTTCGTGTTTATCCTCTCAAACTACTTGTATGTCCATTTAAACACAAAAATGTAGATGCATATGTAATTTCTTAACAAAAATTAATAACTTACATACTGTTTTATTATTTGCTTTAATGACTTGTGGTGGACTTTTTTGGCTTAGAGAGTTTTGTCTGATTTGAAACTTTTTTTTAAGAAATATACATACCAGAGTATTAGAAATAGTTTAAAGAAAACACCAGCTTAGGAAACAGAATGTTACCAGGCTTTTCCAAGTCCTCCTGTGTACCCTCCCTCCCCAGAATTAACTACAAATCATTCTTTTGCTTTTCTTTATGTTTTTTTTTCACATATGTAGCCTTAAATAATAAATTGTTTACTTTTGTCTAGTTTTAACCTTTATATTAATCGAATGTTTCTGTTTATACCCCTCAGTGACTTTTTTTAATTCAGTATTTTGATATTTGTATACCATTCCAATATGCTATAGTTTACTTATTTTCACTGCTGTATTAAAATGTTCCTACACTAATAGTGGATAGCTCCTCAGTTTTTGGCTATTACAAATGATGCTCCTGTTACATTATTGCACATATTTCCTGGTGCAAATGGCACATGCACAGCAATTACTTTAGGATATATACCTAAAAATTGAACTAGGAAATGTACAAGATAATTATCCTACAAAGTGTTTCAACAGATTTACATTATCTAGAGTAATGAGTTCCCTCTGTTGTACATCCTTGCTAACACCCACCTTTCTGAATTTTGTTTTCCCCTGATTCACAGAAAAACAAATTTGCAGGAATAACACGAAATACGTGATTCCCCTTTACCTGGATTCACATATGAACTGTCTCCCTCCTCTGTTCTGGATCCCTTGCATCTTTCTCTGCTCTCGTATGTGTACACACTATAGACATAAACTTTTTTCGAATAATTTCAGAATAAGTCGTATACTCATGTCCCTTATCCCAAAATATTTGTATTTCCTAAAATTAAAAATATTTTATTATATAATCAAAATGCAAATGATTCTAATTATATACAATAAATTTAACACTGATAAAAATAATTGTAATCTAACCTACTATCTTCATTGCAGTTTTGTCAACTGACCCATATGTGTCTTTTTTTTGTTTTGTTTTGAGACAGGGTCTTTCTCTGTTGCCCAGACTGGAGTGCAGTGGTGCGATCTTGGCTCCCCCACCACCTCCGCCTCCCGGGCTCAAGCTATTCTCTTGCCTCAGCCTCCTGAGTAGCTAGGACTACAGGCACATGGCCACTACTGCCTGGCTAATTTTTGTATTTTTAGTAAAGACGGAGTTTCACCATGTTGGCCAGGCTGGTCTCGAATTCCTAGCCTCAAATTATCCACCTACCTCAACCTCCCAAAGTGCTGAGATTACAGGCATGAGCCACCGTGCCTGGCTGAGTAATGTGTTTTTTATGACCCTTTCCCTCAACCACTACAAGTCTTGGTAAGGATCATCCATTGCCTTTAGTTATCATAGCCCTTTAATCTCAACTAATCTGGAAGAGCTTTTCACTCTGTCTTTTATAACATTGGCATTTTGAGTATAGTTTCCTCTTCCTCCCTACTTTTTGGCTAACTGAAATTCCATACTGTATTCAGATTTCCTTAGTTTCTAAAAATTGAGTTATAACACATACCATAAAATTCACCACTTTAAAATGGATAACTTCAGTGGTTTTTAGCATATTTGCAAAGTTATGTTACCATCACCTAATTCCAGAACATTTTCTTTCATCTCCCCCAAAAGAAACCCAGTACCCCAAAGCAGCCACTCCTGATTTCTCCCAATCCCAATCTCCACTGCTGCCAACTACTAATCTAACTTACTGTCTCTATGGACTTGCCTATTCTGGACCTTTCACATAAATGGAACGACGCAACACGTGGCCCATTGTTTTCTGGCTGCTTTCACTGAGCATAATATTTTCAAGATTCATCCATGTTGTAACACATATCAGTGCTTCATTCCTTTTTATGGCTGAATAATACTCCATTGCATAGACAGACCATATTTGCCTTATCCATTCATCACTGACAGACATTTGGGTTTGTTCCATTTTTTGGCTGTCATGAATAATGCTGTCAGCATGTATGTATGTATGCGGTTTCCTTAGTTTTTATCTAATGTCATTTTCCTGTTCCAGGATCCCCTTCAAGATACCACATGATGTTTAGCTGTCATGTTTCTAGGCTCCTCTTGGCTGTGACAGTTCTCAGACTTTCATTGTTTTTACTGACCTTGACAGTTTTGAATTCTGGTCAAGTATTTCATAAAAACTTCCTCAATTATGGTTTATCTGATGTTTTTCTCATGATTAAGCTGGGTTATGTATTTCTGGGAGGAAGAGCAGAGAGGTAAAGTGCCACTGTCATCACATCATGTCAAGAGTACATACCACCAGTATGGCTTAGCTTGTGGATGTTAACCTTCACCACCTGGCTGAGACAGTGTCAATTGGGCTGCTGCACTGTAACATCACTCCTCTCCCCTCTCTGTGCACTGTACTCTCTGGGACGAACACACTATGTGCAGCACACACTTACGGAGTGGGAATTAGCTTCACCTCCTTGAGGGTGGAGTATCTATATACATTTAGAATTTTGCACAGGAGATTTGTCTCTTCTATCCCATTAATTTATATATCCAATCAATTATTTATACCAGTATGAACTCAAGGATATTTATTTTGTACTCTTAGTTACAATCCAAAATTATTTTATTTTGTTGTTCAAATTGTTCCAGTCTTGGCCAGTTGGGAACTCTTTCAGTTGGCTCCTGTGTCTTTAATATGCCCCCAAACTTGTGCAAATTTTTCTTTTTTCAAAATCTTTTAAAAATAGAATGTTCCTCATTTTGGGTTCATCTAATGTTCCCTCACAATTAGACTAAGATTTTACATTCCTGAACCAAATAGCATGTAAGTGGTGTTGGGTCCGTCAGAGTATCACAGCCCAATGTGTACGATCGCCATTTACTCCTTATTGGTGACGTTAATTTGGAGATACTGTCCTATTTCTCCACTTTCCTTGCAATACAGAAGCATTCTATAGAGAAACACTTAAAAATCATGCAATATGATGCTCTTCAAATTTCCACCTAGACTTAATATTCATGATTCTTGCTGAACCAATCCTTACTATGAACATGGTTGCAAAATGAAGACTTCCAACTCCAGCATACCCTCTACATTTACTACTCATCTTTGTTCTGTAGGAAATGACGTCCCCTTTCCCCTAGTTCTTTGTTTATCCATTAATTATCAATATGGTTCCAAGAATTCCTATTTTTTTCCAACAGTTTATAATCATTCCTGTCCTTAAATATTTAGAACTCAAAATTGTCCCAGATTTGGCCAATGTGAGTCCTTTCAAGTTAGCTCTCTATGAAATGCCCCCATCTTTTTTTAAAGCACTTCCTTACTGTCGAGCAATCCAGGATGTTCCAGGATGTACCTTCCTTGCCTCAACCTTGAAATCAGTAATTTTTCTGAGGAAAGCATGGTTACTAAAAGTAAATGTGTAAAAAAAGGAATGTGTAAAAAAAAAATCAAGCTATGTGTGCTCACTGCTATGAGAGTGTCAAGTGCTTCTAGACTCTTTCAGAAGAAAGCCGGGGAATGTTTGCTTGTGTATATACATTTACACAAACAGTTACTATGTCCATACCCACATACGTATCCATATTTTAAAAACCCGTGTAAGTCCAAACCAATACCTCCAATTCCAATTCATTGCCACTGGGTTCTTCCTTGCCTTCCTGTATTTCATATTTGCATCTCACTTCCACAGTAAGAAATTCTGGCTTCCAACACCACCAACACATTTAGTTACTCACTTCACCCAACCAATAATACATCTAAAAGAGTTTCAGAATTGCTCTACCCATATCATCATTACAAAAACCAAGCTTAGATAGTAAGGTTCAAGATTTTTTTTTTTTGAGATGGATTCTCACTCTGTCACCCAGACTGGAGTGCAGTGACGCGATCTCGGCTCACTGCAACCTCTGCCTCCCAGGTTCAAGCGATTCTCCTGCCTCAGCCTCTTGAGTAGCTGGGATTTCAGACGTGTGCTACCACCCCCAGCTAATTTTTGTATTTTTAGTAGAGATGGGGTTTCACCACATTGGTCAGGCTGGTCTCGAACTCCTGACCTCAGGTGATCTCGCCTCGGCCTCTCAAAGTGCTAAGATTACAGGCATGAGCCACCGCGCCTGGCCTCAAGATTTTTTTTGCAGTCCCATCCCCCACCACAACTGAGAGTATACAGTCAAACACATTTGATGTGTCGATAAATCACTGGGATTAGATTTTCCATCCTCTCTTCACCAATCCCCGTCGGTGTGGTTACATTACTCATTTAAAATACAGCTGGATTAATGTATCTCAACTTGCTTTCAGGTTTAGGTTATTTTTCCTCTTTCCATTCTTGTTATTTTTTGGAATAAGTAAAGCATAGGCTAGCACAGTGGCTCACACTTGTAATCCCAACACTTTGGGAAGATGAGGCAGGAGAATTGCTTCAGGCCAGGAGTTTGCGATCAGCCTGAGCAACACAGTGAGATCTAGTCTCTATAAAAAATTAAGAAAAATAATTAGTTGGGCATCATGGTGTTCACCTGTAGTCCTAGCTACTAAGGAAACTGGGCCAGGAGAATCACTTGAGCCTAGGAGTTTGAGGGCTATCTTTCTGTTATTCAAGTGTGTTTTTGAGGAGCGTTTTATTTTCTTCATTAAGATTTCAAACATTTTCTGTTAAGTATTTTACTTTTCCCCTTATAATGAAAATTATATTTAGATATTCTAAATGTTTATTAGTGTATATGAATGCTACTGATTACTGTATGTTAACTATATATCCTGCTGCCTTGCTGGATTCTTTTGTTTTTATTAGTTTTAACACTGACTTTTTGAATTTTTCCAAGTATAGAGTCGTATCACTGCAAACAGGGTTCTTCTTTCAACTCCCATGCCTCTGCTTTCTCTTGCTAATTACACTAGCTAATATCGGCAGAACAATTTTGATTGGCAGTGGAGATGGCAGGCATCCTTGCTTTGTTCCTAACCTTAGTGACCCCCTAAGGCTTCCCAAATTAAGATGCTGTGTTTAGGACTAAAGTTTCTATATATTTTCTTATTTTAAGGAAGTAGCCATCTATTCCACTCTTTTCCCAAGAGTTTTAAGTCAAATTTATCAAAAGTTTTTTCAGCATAGAGATACAATTTTCTGATTAGACCTATTAATGAAGCAAATTATATAAACAGACTTCTAAATAACCATCCTCATATTTGATCAACATGTATTATTTTCTTAAAATGATATTAGAGTCTGTTTACTTCAGATTTTGCATTAAATTTCTTAAGTATTACTGGTCTGCTATTTTTAAAGATATGCTATCTTTATCAGGTTTAGGTACCAATGTTATAGTTGCTTCACAGAAAGAAGTTGGAAAATTTCCTCCAATTATTATGTGTTGAAATAATTTATGTAGCATTGGGACTATATGGTTTCTTGATATTTAGCTGAATTTCCCTGTGAAACCACCTGGGCCTGGTTCTTTTTAATGTGGCAGTTCCTTGATAATTGTCTCTATGAAAATTTGTCTGTTTATACTTTCTGTTTTTACTGGGGATAGTTTTGATATAAATTATATTTTTGGTGGGAATTTCTGTAGGAAATTGTCTAATTCAACTTATTTTCAAATTTACATACACAGAGATGTGCAAAGTAGTATTTTTAACACATTTCCTCTGTATCAGTAGTTACTAATATGTGCCCTTTTTGTCATTTATTATTTTATTATATATATGTGCTTTCCCTTTTCTTGATTAAATTAGCTAATGGCTTCTCTATTTTGTTGATTTTAAAAGAACTAGATTGAACTCATTAATTTCGTCTGTTTTGTGTTCTCTACTTCATCATTCTCTCCTTTTCATTTGCTTCCTTTTGTTTTCTTTTGATTTGACTTTTTTTCTAGGGTTTTTAGTTAGGAATTTAATTCATTTATTTTCATTTCTTTTGTTTTTACTGATATAGGGCTATGAAAGTTCCTTTCATCAATTTCTTAAGTATAGCCTATAGGTTCTAATATGTAGTGTTTTCATCCTCGTTGTTTTTCAAAAATTCTGTACTTTCAATTTGTATTTTCCCCTTTCACCCATACTGTTTAACAGAAAGTTTGTATTCCATTAATTTTCTAGCCTGAGTGGTAGGCTACACCATCTGGGTCTATGTGAGTATACTCTATGATGTTCCCATGATAACAAAATTGCCTAATGAGGAGCTTCTCAAAACGTATCCTCTTTGTTAAGCCATAGGGACTGTATTAGTTCTGTCTTAGTATTCTGATTTTTCTCCTTAAAGGAAACTAATGAATTGAATATTCTGACTTTTCTTATCTTTCATTTATACTACTTTCTCTTCAATTCCTTTTACTCCTATATCTCATTTTCATTCTCTGGGCTCTTTTCCCACTTTTCTTCAATGCCCTTTATAAAATTTAAATATAAATCTATTCTCTCTTGGGCCTCTTGTAATTTAGTCTTCATTTTTTATATGGTTGTCTTTTTGCTTTTACTTCTATCCTGAGCTAAATCAGTTGTGGTTTCATTTCTTTGTGGGGTTTTTTGTTCCATCTCTGTTCAATTTTAGTATTTCTGATTAAACATGGTTTTTTCATATCCTCCTTAACTGTTTGAGGATATCTGATTCAGTTTGGAATGTTATTTACAATTTTCTTCTGTTTTGTGACCGATTTTCTGGGAAATATTTTCATTAGCTGAAATGAGCTGATTTGCATTTTCTGTTTTGTAAAGTAGTTTTATATGGATGTGGTCTGTTCTCTTCTATTCCTAGTAATATCACAAATAGCTTCAAAGTGCCCTCTTCTGAAGTTTCTTTAATGGATAGAGGGGGATGAGGGCGGCTGGTTGTCTTGTTTTTCTTTCATTTCTGCAAGATCCTTAATTTTCCCCTCTTATTTCCTTTTTTCTCATCATTCCCATCCACTCCTTCTTTGTATATCTGATTTTCTCCAAGGCTCCATTTCTAGCCCTGTTTTTTTTTTGTTTGTGTTTTTTTTGAGACGGAGTCTTGCTCTGTCGCCCCGGCTAGAGTGCAGTGGCGCAATCTCGGCTCACTGCAAGCTCCGCCTCCCGGGTTCACGCCATTCTCCTGCATCAGCCTCTCCGAGTAGCTGGGACTACAGGCGCCCGCCACCACGCCCGGCTAATTTTTCGTATTTTTAGTAGAGACGGGGTTTCACCGTGGTCTCCATCTCCTGACCTCGTGATCCGCCCGCCTCGGCCTCCCAAAGTGCTGGGATTACAAGCGTGAGCCACCGCGCCCGGCCTTCTAGCCCTGTTTACATTCAAGTCCCTTCCTTGTGGCAAGTGCTGTGAACTAGCAAACCCTACCTGTGTTCAGTGGTTTGGCATGTAGTGTTAGGCTCTCTCTTTCTGGGGTGACTTTGTGTTTCATCTAAGTCTTCTGTATCTCTTGGCTCTTTTTCTTTTCCTGCTCCCTACTCACTGTATCTACACAGACTTACAGCCAGTGGGAGCTCCATTGGAATTTGGCTTCTGTATTTACTGTTAATTTGAAGGTCACTGAAATTTCTATCTCTTAGTAATGCTGAATACATGGATTTATTTACTTACTGATTTCATGGGATTTTTTTGGGGGGGGTGGAGGAGGTAGGAAGGTGTGCAGGGCAATTAAATATCAGACAGGTGCCACTATATTCTCCATAACTCCAAATGTTTTTTAATAGCTGCTGCAAAGCCGGCCACTAATGGATATACCATAATTTATTGAACCAAGTCCCTGTTGTTGGAAACTTTGGTTGTTTCTACTTTTTCACTTAAGAACTTTGTTGAACATCATTTATATACATAGATCTTTGTATATTTCTCATTATTTCCTTAATAAATGTTTTGGTAATAGAACTGCTAGCTCAAAGGACATACACATTTTTAACACTTTTAACATATACTGTGAGACAGTTCAATGGTAAGCAGTCTGTTTAAACTATGCATGCCTGTTATTTGCCCTATTTGCAACTAGTTCTAGTATCTTAAATGTGAATAGTAGATATGTAAAAGGCTCATTGAATTTCAATGCTTTGCACCTCAAGTGTGTCCAAAGCTCTCATGTCTATGACAGTGAGTTCCTAAATCACAAGAACAGTAATTTGCATTCTAGTATTAGAGACTCAAACCTCAATTACCTTTTCTGCTTCCCGTGTATCATCAAAGAGTCTCCTTTGCCTTCTAGCAGGAATTGGCTTAGCTGTTTCCCAGGCTTCTACCCACATATTGCTTGGAATCTTCATCCGGGCACTCAGTTCTCCTTTCAGCACCACGGTGCCCTTTTCATCAATCACCTCCTCTTCAATATAATCCCGGGGTGAATACCACCTCACAAAATCTTCCAGGGAGCAACCTGGATTAGCTGCCTAAAATAAGACAAAAAAATTCAGCAGAATCAAATGAAAATCAACAGTTACTGATAAGCCTGTTTGCAAAATTATATTTTCAAAAAAAGCCTATCTAATCTTTACAATCTAATATGTAAAATGAATTTGGATGTCACCTTTAAAATAGGTCAGATGTTAAAGTACCAAAAGCATTTTATTTTTATTCTCTCAGCTTTATAGAAAAAACATTTTCATATAATGAATTTGGATATAAAAACTCGATGTAAAGAGAAAGTCATTTCCTTAAACACATTATGGGTTACACAGCTTAGTTTCATATTACAGTATAATAACTACTCAATACTAAGAAAAGTAAAAATTAAATAATACAACACATGATCAGAATAACACAGTGATGGAAAAGTTCTGTTCTTCTTTTCCTCAATAAATCAATACTGGTTCTGCAATAAATGTCAGCTAACCTCAAAACTGTTCTATTCTGCCATCAAATTCTTGTACTTTATATAACAAATTACCATCAAATTAATTGCTTTTGTGCTGTTAACGAGTTGGAATTCAAACTACTGTTTTTCAGGCTTCTGGAACCAAACTGATTAAAGTTTTACTCAGTGGATAGTTCTATAGAATTAATGATGATGTATGCCAAAAACCTTTCAGTGATTCTAACTTCAAGCCTGGAAAAAAAGACGAGGCTTCCCAGTGTTTATGGTAAGGCACAGAGGTCTTTCTGCAAGTGTTCCAGTGATGTACTAGTAGAGTCCTAAGGATGGGCATGAAAACTACCATGATGAGAATGTTCTGTCTTAAATGTGAAGAGTAAAACTACCAGTTTCTCCTCACTGGGCTCAAGGGCTACCAGCATGACCATCCCTACCATCTTAGGATATACCCCTGAGGGCATACCCCCTAGAAGATCCTTCACTGACTGTCAACAACACAAATGTAAAAGGGTTATGATACAGTCCATGGCAAAAGCAGTGGGTCAAGATTATTTCATGATACTAGGTGACTCAGGATTCATGTACAAAGATCTAGATCTTAATCAGTCAACATCATACCCACATGAAAACATCCTAGGAAACCAGAGGCCCGGAGTAAAGAGCATAAACTTCAAAAGAAAATAATATTCACTCATACACTATAGATTATATTGAAGAAAGGCATTTCATACCAAAATTCTTCCTTCTGGTTGTCCTGACTATACTAGGCTAAACATAGCTACCAAGAGAAAGCCAAGGTTCACTTGAGCTTATCTTCTCTTTACTGTTGAAGGTATGTACCACAAGGGCATGCCCCAGAATCCACCCTCTCCTTCTGGAACTCTGAGGTGTAGGTGTAGGTGCCCAGGCACATATTAGTATGCTTCCAATGCTCTGGGGACTCTCAAGAGCCCCTAACTCATCCCTATACAGAAAGTAAAGGCAACCATATCTATTTTAGAATAACTTCATGTTTCCTTAAATGTATTATCTGATTTCTACATATGGGTGTATATGTACGTTGACTATTTAAATTACTGTCTATTTTCTGGTTAAAACAATGTCATGAAAGATTTGCAGGTACCCAGGTTAGCCCAAAATAGTCTAATGAATCACAGTTTTGCTGAAGTGCAGTGTTAGAGGAACTATATAGAACCTTACCAAGAAGGACTAGTATGTTTCCATGGGGAAAAACTTTCACAGTTCCTATTTGGAATGTCCTCCCGTGCATGCCTCTGCAAAGACACTGCAGCGGGACAGGGAAAGATGACTCTGAAGGCAGCTAGAGGTCAGATGGAAAATTGCTGCTGCAGAGGCTGGTATTTCCTGCTGTGCACACACATCTTAAGCCAACTCCCTTCTCTACCTTTTGGTTTGACATGTGCCCCAAGAGCCAACTGGCTTCTCTTTATCCACTGTACCAACTATTTGTTTTAAGGCAACTTATCTCTTTATTGTCACATGGCAGTATAGAACTTGCAGATTTTCTGTATCATTTTAGTCTCCAAGGAAAACATACAGCTCTTAAGAGGTTCACTAAAGATGTTTTTCATTTAGAAAAGATGGGTAAAATAAGCAGGAAACAAAAGTCTCCCTTTTATTGTCACTTAAATCTGCTAGCAAAAAAGGATGAAAGTGGCATAGGTGTTTATGGAGTGTTTATGTTTAAAAATAATACACAGGTGTTTCAGAGAAAAATCAAACTCACACTGGCCTAAACAGTACAGAAGCAGGACTGAGTAGGGGCCACAGATTGGGAAGGTGGAGGCCACCACAGGTTAAAGAGGGAAGTCTGGGCCTGGGGATAGTTCAGAGCATCAGCAGTAGGAAAGGAAGCCCTGTAGCCCATGGGGCTACCCACTTGGGGTTTTAAAATATACATGGACTTGCCTTTGCTTTCAAAAATAAAAGTCCTTTCTTCATTCCTAGTTTTTAAGCTAATAAGCCAAATGTCACCATTCTGTGAATCCTATATGTTTTAAATATAGACCTATATCCAACCCTAAAATATTCTTCAGATAGCAAATGCCTACTCATCTGAAATAGTGACTCTTCTGAGAAACCTTTCATGACCTACTCAGCAGAGTCAGTCTTTTTGACCCTGCCTTCATAAGAGAACTCATGACAATTCCTTACATATCTCCTCCCACAACCTCAATCGACCGTAACTGAGGGTAAACACTGTATTTCTTAACTCATCTAATCACAGTGCAAGGTACACAATAGGCACTCAAAAGTTCATTGAGTGAAGTGACCCACGTTAAATCCTAAGTTTCCAAAAAGTCTTCCATTAAACTGGCTGAACACAAACAAAGAAACCACTCCAATTCACATATAGAAATGATTCTATTCTCAACTTTCAACTATTAATAATACTGGATCTTTGCTTTTTTAAAACTTAAGAAACAAGTTTGACTATGTCCTCTGGGGGGATGGTGGCAGAGTGTTGAACTACTAATGAAATCCAAACACTTAACAAAAAGACATTCAGGCCTTTATACCACTTTACAGAGTGACTTTCACAGTTTCATCCCAGAATAGCTCAAAATAGACCCCAGAGCTCTGCAAGTGTGACCCACCTTAAAAGACTCCATATCTGAGAGCAGACAGGCACTCTGCATGCGTGCTCGGAGGTGAGCCCCTTCTGCCGATGTACCTAATTTAGCTAAAACCTCAGACTGCTCTTCTAGCAGATCTTCTGTCATAGGTGCTGGTTCCTGTGAAGCACAAAAGGACAAAGCTCACAAACAGCCCTTTTTAGAAAAAGAAGTACCGTAAAAATAGAATAAAGACAACATTCATTTCAGCTCTAGCAGTCACAAGATAAGTATTTTTAAAAATTCAGAGAAATGCGTTAACTTTTTTAGAACTTACATAAAAAAGGTAACAAACTAAGAAAAATAAATATCACTTTCGGGCCTCCTCCCCCTCACAGATAATATTACCATGTTTCCCTTGATGAGGACTGATAGTAAAAGACAGAGGAATTTGGGTCCACTGAGCAACATTTTCCTGCCTATTAGTGATAAAGAAATGAAGTCCTAATGATATTATTATATATGTCATCACTAGCTACAACAAAATTTTAATTATAAGTAATAGAAATGGTTTGATATAGAAATAATGGGAAATAATTGCTCTAACAAGGCCAGGCGCGGTGGCTCACGCCTGTAATCCCAGCACTTTGGGAGGCCGAGGCGGGCGGATCATGAGGTCAGGAGATCGAGACCATCCTGGCTAACACGGTGAAACCCCGTCTCTACTAAAAATACAAAAAAATTAGCCAGGCATGGTGGCGGACGCCTGAAGTCCCAGCTACTCGGGAGGCTGAGGCAAGAGAATGGCGTGAACCCAGGAGGTGGAGCTTGCTGCAAGCCGAGATCAAGCCACTGCACTCCAGCCTGGGCAACAGAGCGAGACTCTGTCTCCAGAAAAAAACTGCTCTAACAATGATCATCTCTGGTTATAGAACTAAGAGTTTTTATTTTCTTTTCTCTACAATGAACATGCATCACTTTTAATTATCCTGCAAGTACCAAGCAAGAATCTCACACTGAGATTTAGGGTTGAATAACAACCTGTAACATAGTATTGTATAATGGTTAAGAGCTTGGGCTCCAGAAACCATATGCTATGTGTTTGAATCCCAGCTTTGTGACCTTGGGCAATCACTCAACCCTCTTGTGACTCACTGTTGTGAAGAACAGATCCTGGCACATGCTCAGTAGATACTAGCAATTAAAGACAAAATACTTAGGTTATATTATAGGCTTCATACTTTCTCTTTGAAAGGTCAGTATATTTCTCAAAATATTTCAGTCAAGTTCACAAATTATATTCAATCTCTCATGAAAGAGTATACTCAAAAGCAGAGGCCTTCATTCTTTCTATTAAGAAGGGGCTACATTTCACTGGCCTACAGCCCTGAAATCACAGGATGGGAGGAAAGGAAAGAGATAATTGAGAGGACACTGACTATCTCTCCCACTTGGAAATCAGAGCCACTTATAAGTGGAGAAGAACATGATAAAGAGGAGAATAAGCAGCAAGTTGCATGTGGGCCATACATTTTCACATATACTGTTTCTGAATATGCCCAAAGCATTCTTATATACATGGACCCATGGGATCACTGAGAGGGGTAAAGGAATTTTGCAAATGATGAAAATGAGGTGCAGAGATAAAGTGCCTTGCCCAGGATCACCAAGTGGCAAAACTACCAAGCAGCAAACAGAAAAGAGAATCTAGGACATACATTAGTTTAATGCTGACTTTAAGAATTACTAGCTTGAGGCTGGGCGTGATGGCTCAAGCCTGTAATCCCAGCACTTTGGGAGGCTGAGGCGGACGGATCACTTGAGGTCAGTAGTTTGAGCCCAGCCTGGCCAACATGGCGAAACTCCGTCTCTACTTAAAAAAAAAAAAAAAAGATACAAAAATTAGCCGAGCATGGTGTATGCCTGTAATCTCAGCTACTCAGGAGGCTGAGACAGGAGAATCGCTTGAACCCAGAAGGCAGAGGTCGCGGTGAGCCAAGATCGCACCACTGCACTCAGGCCTCGGTAACAGAGTGAGAATCCCGTCACAAAAGAAAAAACAAAAAAAAGAATTACTAGCTTGGTTCCAATCCACTGGCTAAGGACATTTTTTTCTAGCCCTGGCTCTAGTATATTGGGGTAAAGTCTTCAAACTTTTTCTAGCCATGTATTTTATGTTGTGACCTAAGTCTACATAAATGGAACACAAAAGTATGTTTGAATTCTTATGAAGCAACTATATAAAGTCATTATTTTTCAGTGAAGAGGCAACTGATTAATGGCACATTTTCAGCTAACTTCTGAAGCTTGAAATTACATTGGTTTCAACTGGGATCATTTTGAATTTCAACCATTTCATATAAGTACACTTATAATGATTATAATTCAAATAAAATTAACCTTAAAATAAGAAAGTAAAATGGACTAAAATTTTGCCTAGATTTACCTAAAGGCAAAATATAAAAATTAATTTCTAAATACATAAGATGCACATTGAAAGAAGAGTAAGTCAGTCCATATTTAGACTATAAATTCAATGTGAAAATTCAAGCATCTGAAATAAGAGAGGGAGCACAGCCTTTTGAAGAAAAATAAAGCACTAAATTTAAAAAGTATTATTTTTATTTCAGGAAAGAAGAAGCCTGAGCTTCCAAAATAACTTTTCAGACTGTTTATTAACCCAGTCAAACCAAGGAAACAAATGTACAATTAGCTTATTAAAAATAGGGACTCCAGGCCGGGCGCGGTGGCTCACGCTTGTAATCCCAGCACTTTGGGAGGCCGAGGCGGGCGGATCACGAGGTCAGGAGATCGAGACCACGGTGAAACCCCGTCTCTACTAAAAATACAAAAAAAATTAGCCGGGCGTGGTGGCGGGCGCCTGTAGTCCCAGCTACTCGGAGAGGCTGAGGCAGGAGAATGGCGTGAACCCGGGAGGCGGAGCTTGCAGTGAGCCGAGATTGCACCACTGCACTCCAGCCTGGGGGACAGAGCGAGACTCCGTCTCAAAAAAAATAGGGACTCCAGTCTGGGCAACAAAGCAAGACCCTGTCTCTACAAAAAATTAAATAAGTAGCTGGGCATGGTGGTGGGCGCCTATAATTCTAGCTACTCAGGAAGCTGAGGTGGGAGGACCGCTTGAGCCTGGGACATTGAGGCTGCAGTGAGCTATGATTGAGTCACTGCACTTCAGCCTGGGCAACACAGTGAGACCCCGAGTCAAAAAAAAAAAAAAGGTGGGGGAGGGGACTACTACTAATTAAAATCTGAAAGGAGAAATGATACAAAAAAATTAACTTTTGCTGAACACTTACATGCCAAGTGTTTTCGAATATGATATGTGATTTAATCCTGAACAAACTAGAGTAATATAAACTATTATTGCTTTTTAAGAATTCAGTATTTATTTATTAAACAGATAAGGAAGTAGGATTTTAAAAGTGCAGATGTGTTAGAACAAGACAGAAACACTTTCATTTTTCCTTTGTTAAAGGTTTTTTTTTGTTTTTTGAGACAGAGTCTCACTCTCACCCAGGTTGAAGCGCAGCAGCGCGATCTCAGCTCACTGTAACCTTCACCTCCTGGGTTCAAGCAATTCTCATGCCTCAGCCTCCCCAGCTGCTGGGGTTACAGACATGCACCACCATGCCCAGTTAATTTTTGTATTTTTAGTACAGACAGGGTTTCGTCATGTTGGCCAGGCTCGTCTCGGACTCCTAACCTCAGGTGATCCACCTGCCTTGGCCTCCCAGAGTGCTAGGATTACAGGCACAAGCGACCTCACCCAGCCCTAAACAACTTTTTAGAAGTATAATCAACATACAATAATTTAAAGGCACATTTGATAAATTTTCGTGTATGTGTGTTTATACCCCCATGAAATAATCACACGATCAAGATACTGAATATATTCATCACCTCAGAAACTTCCTTATGCCCATTATTTTTGGAATGTTTATCAAGAATGAATGGATAAACAAACTGTTGTATGTCCATGCAAGGGAAAATGACTAAACCTAAAAATATATGAACTATTGATACATACGTGTGAATCTCAAGGTAATTATGCTGAAAGAATGCACACAAAAAATGTTATTCCATTTGCATAAAATTCTAGAATGTGCAAATTAATCTATTCCTGTTTTTTAAGATGAGAAAAACAAAGCTCAGAAAGGAAACATAGCTTGCACTAGCAATACTGTTAATAAATGGTGATGCAGGATATTAATCCAGTTCTGCTACATCCTAAAACCCAGGTCTATATAAGACCTCAATACCAGCTGCATTCTCCATAGCAAGATTAGAACAAATATACATTTGGAGTCAGGGGCGGTGGCTCAAGCCTGTAATCCCAGCAGTCTGGGAGGCCGAGGTGAGCAGATCACTTGAGGTCAGGAGTTCAAGACCAGCCTGACCAACATGGCGAAACCCCATCTCTATTAAAAATACAAAAATTATTCAGGCTTAGTGGCGGGCACCTGTAATCCCAGCTACTCAGGAGGCTGAGGTACAGGAATCACTTGAACCCAGCAGGCAGAAGTTGCAGTGAGACAAGATCACGATCGCACCACTGCACTCCAGCCTGGGTGACAGAGCGAGACCTTGTCTCAAAAAAAAAAAAAAGAACAAATATGCACTTATACACTTGGTTTCTGGCATTAGAAGATTCTGTTCTAACACTAAAATTTAATCATGAAAAACCTAAACTCTAACTTACTTTGAAAAAGGTATAATAAAGCAAATAGCATATGGGCTATCAAAAACAAGACAAAAACCAAACCTAGTAAATTATACCTGGCAAAGAAACAATATAAGCATGGATAATAAAGTTAACAGAATCCATGTTTCAAATTATTATTTATTTCACTATACCTGGTACTTTATTAAAATTCATGACTATTAAAGCATATTATCATATACCACAAAAAATCCAAGTTGAGGGATATAATGGAAAGCACACAACTCCCTGTACAAATATTATAATTCATCAACCCATTTCAGAATATAAAGACTAGTTACAAAAACTAAGTAATCCTTGCATCTTGAGGAGCAATAATAGCCACTTATATAAGAAAATGTCCTCAGAAGAAGAATAGCTAAAAATTGTTCATTTTGAATTAGACATTATGTTAATCACTTACCAGGTACTATGTCATTTAAATGATGTAGGAAGTACTATGAACTTATAGTTGAAAAAACTAAGGCAAAGAAAGATTAAATAATGACCCCAAGCCATACATATGCTAAGTGGTAGAAATGGAATTTGAACTCAGGCAATCTAACTCCACTGACAGTGTTCCTAACTATCATGCTGTGACTCCTTATAGGTTTGGTAGGCTTAAAGCAAACGAAATAAAAACCACGTAAAATTAGAATAATTACTAGAGGTTGAGAAGTGTGTGTGTGTGTGTATGTGTGTGTGTGTTGGTGAGGGGTGGTATGAAGAGAGGTTAGCTAATGGATACAAACAGTTAGATAGAAGGAATAAGTTCTAATGTTCAATAGTAAAGTAGGGTGACTATGGCTAACAACAATGTATTGTATACTGCAAAATAACTAGAAGAAAAAATTTGAAATGTTCCTAACGCATAAAAGTGATAAATAAGTGACAGATTTATCAATCACCTACCAAGGTGATTGATACCCCAAACACCCTGACTTGATCATTACGCTTTCTATGCATGTAACAAAATAGCATATGTACCCCATAAAAATGTACAAATACTATGTACCAATAAACAAATTTTAAAGAATAAATGCCAAAAATATTAAGCAAAACTCTGTTAGTATTGACTTAGCAAATGGCAAATAAACCACTGTTACTCTACAATAGCACATTTTCTAAAAGAAAGTTCAGGATAATAACTTTATTTCATCAACAGTAATTTGTCAGTACAACCATCTTGTGTGCAATGGCAAATTAAGACTCCGTATGAGGAAACTGGAAAGTTCAGAGGCAAGAGAGAATACTGCATGTACAACACAAGAACCATTTTCTTTACAAGAAAAGAATCATTTTTAGGACTTGGAAATGAAAGTGTGATAAATCTCCCAAAACAAGAAAACACAAAGCAAAACTAAAAATGGCAAACGGAATAAACAAAAAAGGTAAATTAATTTGTCAAAGGATTCTCCCATAATGCTACTAACAGTGGCAGGAAAAAGTCAAATGCCTAGGCAGATAAGAGGCAGGTCCTCAGTGAAATCTGACCTTCAAACCAAAGATAGTTTAGTTTAAAGCCTCAAAGCCATGGTACAAGTTCCAGGTAAATCCACAGACCAGATTGAGAAACTCTCTTCCTACTTGGCATACTTTCCTCTGAGTAATCCTCACCCTTCACCTATTTACATACACCTATCCTTCCCTAATTGGTTTTATACACTGTCATGCCCCCCTTTGAGTGGTGCCTTTGTTTTAGCCCTTTTTGCATACTCACAAACCAATCAGCAAGCACTCCCCATTCTGAGCCCATAAAAGCTCTGCACCCAGCCATACTTAGAGAGAAACCACCTGACTTCAGGTGGGGGACCATCCTTGCAGCCCCTTTCAGCTGAGAGCTGTTTCTGTCACTCAATAAAATTCTTCTCCACCTTCCTTACCCTTTGATTGTCAACGTAAATTCATTCTTCTTGGATGTGGGACAAGAACTCGGGAACCACTGAATGTGGGTGCAAGCTGTAACACAGGTGGATTAGGGCACGCTCGAGTTAGGGCACGCTCAGCCCAGCTGAGAGCTAAGCCGGTGCACAAGCCTGGCGGACAGAGCACCTCCTGCAGCAGGCCCAGGGCTGAGTGAGGCCTGGGAGGAAGCATCGCCAGCCACAGAGGGCCCCAGCTGGCAAAGTGGCTGAGAAAAATCCCGTGTCACTATGCAAAAAGATAAAATGTATGAAAAAACAGTGAAGAGGCAAGAGTTAAGAGAACATATTCAGGAATTATGACATCTGAGTCCCAAATAAAGGAGACTGCTTAAAATGTAACATGTCAGAGAACAAAGGTTGAATATCAATTACCTATGCTTCTAATAAAACAAGTTAGAAAAATAGCAGATTAGTTCCAAGGAAAGTAGAAGCAAAGAAATAATAAAAGAAATCAATGAAATAGAAAACAAAATCAACAGAGAAAAATCAACAAAACCAAAAGTTGTTTTTTCAGGGGAAAGATTCATAAAATTAATAAAACCCTCTTATAGATCGGGAACAAAAGAGACAATATACCAAATGCCAATTTTAAAAATTAAAACTGCAATATCATTATAGATTCTATAATCATTGAAAAGATTATAAAACAATACTATGAAATAATTTATGCCAGTAAATATAAAATTTAGAAAAATAAAAAATTACTTGAAAAACACTATTTGCCAAAGTTGATACAAGAAATAAAAAATCAGAATAGTTTTTTTATCTATTAAAGAAATCTAATTTAAAAGTAAGTCTATATTTGAAAATATTTCTACAAACAAAACTTCAGATTCTGAGTGGTTTCACTGGTGAATATGTTCAACATTTGAAGAAGAAATAAAACCTTATACAAATTTGTCCAGAGAAGAGAAAAAGAGGGGACACTTCCCTGACAAGGACAACATAAGAAAGGTCAATACCTCTGACATATGAATATAAAAATCCTAAAAAAAAAAAAAAAAATCCAGCTATATAAAAAGGGAAAGTCCAAGTGTGATGTATACCAGGAATGTAAGGATGTTTTAATACTCAAAAATCAATCAGTGCAATTAACCACATTAATGGAATAAGGGAGAATAAAATAGGATTACCTTAATATATAGGAAAACATTTGATAAAAGCAATAGCTGTTCATGATTAAAAAAAAAAACAAAAAACAAAACTCTAAGCAAACTAGGAATGGAACTCCCTTAATATAAGTGATATCTGTATCAGGTGCCTTCAATGACTATCATATGCTTTCTTTCTGAGGTTGGGAACAAGAGAATAATGTCCAGTATTCAACACTGTACTGGAGGTCCTAGCCAGTGCAATAAGATAAGAAAAATAATTCAAAAGTATAAAGATTGCAAAATCAGAATTCAAATCATCTTTACTAAAAGACAACATGATTGTGTATGTAGAAAACTCCAAATAATCTCTAAACTACTAATAAGTGAATGTAGCAAGATTGTTATAACCAAGGTCAATATATAAAAATCAACTGTTTATATCTATCAAGGGAAAAAAATTGGAAAATGAACTTTTAAAATACCATTTATAAAACCATTTAAGAAATTACAAATACCTTGGAAGTATATCTAATGAAAGATATGTAAGACCTCTACATTGAAAACTAAAACACTAATGAGATAAATGAACAGAAACTTTAAATAAAATTGAAGATATTTAATGGACTCAATATTAAGATGTCAATTCTCCATAAATTGATCTACAAATTCAATGCAATCTGAATTAAAATCCCAGCAAGATTCTGAATATGTGTTTGTTTACAAAAGTTGACAAGCTGATTCTCAAATTGATATAACAATGCAAAGGACCTAGAATAGCTAAGATAATGTTGAAGAATAACAAAGTTAGAAGATTTACACTACCAGATAGACTTATTATAAAGCTACAATAATGATGACAGTATATTATTGGCACACAATAGATAGAGGCCAATGGAACAGAAAAAATAGTCCAGAAATAGGCCAACACACATACAGTTGCTTGATTTACATCAAAGATATCACTGCTACTCAATGGGAAAAGGCAGATCTTTTCAACAGTGGTGGCGGAACAATTCAATCTCCCTATAGAGAAAAGAGAATCTTAACCTGTTCCTCTTACCAAACAATTAATTTGAGGTAGGTCACAAACAAATGATATAGGTAAAACAATAAAGCTTCCAAAAGAAAAGAAAATATCCTCAGGACTTGGTAAAGAGTTCTTAAGCAGAACACAAAAAGCACTAAGAAAAACGAGGATAGATGAGACTGTATTAAAATTAAGAACACCTCTTCAACCCAAGGCATCATTAAGAAAGTGAACAGGCCAGGCGTGGTGGCTCACACCTGTGATCCCAGCACTTTGGGAGGCCCAGGCAGGCAGATCACGAGGTCAGGAATTCGAGACCAGCCTGGCCAACATAGTGAAACCCCATCTCTACTAAAAATACAAAAAATTAGCCAGGTATGGTGGCACGCTCCTGTAGCCCCAGCTACTCGGGAGGCTGAGGCAGGAGAAGCGCTTGAACCCGGGAGGCTCAGGTTGCAGTGAGCCAAGACCACGCCATTGCACTCCAGCCTGGGTGACAGGGTGAGACTCTGTCTCAAAAAAAAAAAAAAAAAGAAAAAGAAGTAGTAAGTGAATAGATAAGCAACAAAATATTTGCAATACAAGTATCTAAGGACTCATATCCAGAATATATGAAGAATTCCTACAAAGTAATAAGAAAAAAAAGACAACTGCTTTAAAAAAAAAATAGGCAAAGGCCTTGAACAGGCTTTTCACCAAGAAGATAGACAAATGGGCAATAAATATAAAAAAATCTGTATATGCTTCAGGAAAATGTAAAACCACAAGATCCTACCTCCTACCCTTCAGAAAGGCAAAAATTAAAATGACCAAAAATATCAAGTGTGCAGAAAAGAGTTAACATTGCAGGTCTGAGACTGCCATTCTTAGAAAGGCCTGCTTGCAAAGTTGGCCTATGGCTGGTATCTGAGAACCTGGATTTTGAGAAGGTTCCCACCATTCCCAGAACTGATAAAAATGACTCATGCTGAACACCTGCAAAGTTGGCCTATGGCTGGTATCTGAGAACCTGGATTTTGAGAAGGTTCCCACCATTCCCAGAACTGATAAAAATGATGCCTAAACAGTTTATGCAAATAATATGGTTTATGCTGAACACCTGCTTTCTTTATGGGAGTCTAGATTTTGGTATGGTTAACCCTATGCTTAAGCAAAGGATGTCTACTTGACCAGCCCCTACTGATAACTCCCACTGCTGCGCCTCTAACAAGCTTCCCAGGGAAGACAGCATTTCACACATGTGGTCGCAATGTGTTGCAACAGGAATTAAGTGCACTCTGTGTAACTACACTAGGGGAAGCTTTTTGGAAGCTTAAACCTCATTTCTTCCAAACTTCATCCCATGTGCCTTTTCTCTTTGCTGATTTTCCTGTAATAAATTATAGCCACGAGCATGACTACAGGCTAAGTCCTATGAGTCTTCCTAGAAAATCACTTAACCTGGGAGTGGTCCTGAGAACCCATCAAATGGGGAGGATTCTGTAGAATAACTATACTACTATAAATTGTTGGTGAGAAGGTTAACTAGTTCAACCACTTTGAGAGACTATTTAGATAGATCTACTAAAGCCAAAACATATTTGCACCATATAGCCCAATAACTCTACTCTTAGGAATATATCCAAAAGAAAATGAGTGCCTGTGTCTACCAAAAGAAACAAGAATGTTCACAGCAGCTTTATTCATATTAGCCCAAAGTGAAAACAATCCAAATACCCATCAACAGGTGAATGGATAAACAAGTTGTGACAAATTCATAGAATAGAATACTACAAAGTAATAACACATGCACAAACACTGAAGCCTGCAACAACGAGGATGACTCTCAAAATCGGTAAATAAAAAAGCTCAATGGTATATAATGTATGATTATACAACGAAAGAGTACACAATGTATGATTACATTTATATACAAAAGAGTAAGCAAAGCGTGCCATTTAAAAGGTTCAAAAACTGACAAAACTAACCTATCGTGATAAAAGTTAAGAGAAAGAGTTGCTGGAGGGGAATACTGGGCTTCACTATCCAATATATCTGGCTATTGAATTTAAATAAATTAAAATTAAAAATCTAATTCCTTAGAAATATTAGCCACATTTCAAGCACTCAATAGTAACATCTGGATAATGGCTATTGTATTGAAAGGGAAAGACAGAGAATGTAGAGAATTTCCATCTTCACAGAAAGTTTTATTTATCAGCACTGTTCTAGGATGATGGGAATTTTCTGTATCTTGATCTGGGAAGTAGTTATATACATGTATCAATATGAAAAAACTCACCAAGCAGTATACCAAAGATTTGTGCACTTTTTATTTTTTTATTTTTATTTTTTGAGACAGGGTCTTGCTCTGTTGCCCAGGCTGGAGTGCAATGGTGCAATCATAGCTCACTGCAACCTCTGCCTCCTGGACCCAAGCCATCCTCCCACCTGAGCCTCCCAAGTAGCTGGGTCTACAGCCAAAAACCACCATGCTCGGCTAATTTCTGTATTTTTTGTAGAGATGGGATTTTGTCATGTTCCTCAGGCTGGTCTTGAACTTTCAAGCTTAAGCAATCTGCCCACCTTGGCCTCCCAAAGTGCTGGGATTACAGGCATGAGCTACCATGCCCAGCCAAGATTTGTACACTTTATTGTATTAAGTTATAACTCAATAATTAATACATGAACATGTTTTTAAAATGACTAGCAGAAAACATATACAATATATATAACTGTAGATTTACATCTAAAATATGAAGAATTCATATGAATCAATAAGAACAGAAGAGCAACCTAAAAGAAAAATCATAGGCGATTCACAGGAAAGGATGGCTAAAAAACACATTAAAAGATGCTCAGGTTCATGAAAATTCGGAAAAATACAATCTAAAACACTGAGATACTACTTTTGACCATCATGTTAGCAAAAATTTATATGGTTGGTAACACTAATTGTTTATAAGAAATTAAGGCTGGGCACAGTGGCTCATGCCTATAATCCCAGCACTTTGGGAGGCCAAAACAGAGGACTGCTTGAGGTCAGGAGTTTAGGACCAGCTTGGGCAACACAGCAAGACTCCATCTTTACAAAAATTTTAAAAGTGAAAAAATCAGCCTGGCGTGGTGGTGAGCACTTGTAGTCCCAGCTACTTGGGAGGCTGAGGTCAGAGGATCACTTGAGCTCAGCAAGTCAAGGCTGCAGTGAGCCATGATCATGCCACTGCATTCCAGTCTATGCAACAGAATGAGATCCTGTCTCAAAAAAAAAAAAAATCCATAAAACCATGTATTAATCTGTACACACATATATGTATTATATATCAATGCAGAGAAGCAGGTATAAGAAATATAACCCAAACCAATATGACTTGTTTGTTACTTCAAGGAATGCGAGTCAAAATTAGTGGATGGTGGCTTTCACTTCTTATTTTTTTGAGACAGGGGCTTGCTATGTTGCCCAGGCTGGAGTACAGTGACACAATCATAGCTCACTGCAGCCTTAACCTCCTGGGCTCAATTGATTCTTCTACCTCAGCCTCCTGAGTAGCTGGGACTACAGGTGTACGCTACCCCACTCAGCTAATTTTTTTTTTTTTTTCTTTTTGGTAGAAATAGGGTTTCACCATGTTGCCCAGGCTGGTCTTGAACTCCTGGGCTCAAGCAATCCGACCCCAACTCGGCCTCCCAAAGTGTTGGGATTATAGGCATTGAGCCTCTTTCATTTTTACTAGATTACAATTTTCACAATAAAATGTTTTCAGGCCGGGCGCAGTGGATCATGTCTGTAATCCTAGCACTTTGGGAGGCTGAGGCAGGCAGACAGCTTGAGTTCAGGAATTTAAGACCAGCCTGGACAACAGGGCGAAACCCCACCTCTACAAAAACCGCAAAAAATTAGCCAGGCATGGTGGCATGCACCTGTAGTTCCAGCTACTTGAGAAGCTGTGGTGGGAGGATCGCTTGATCCCAGGAGGTCAAGGCTGCAGTAAGCTATGGTCATGCCACTGCACTCCCACCTGGGTGACGAAGAGAGACTCTGTGTCAAAAAAAACACCAAAACCAAAACAAAACCCTTAAAAACAACTATTGCTGCTGTTGTTGTTGAGTTATTGCTGTTCTACATCCTAATGGTGTATATGACTTCAAACTATATTTTTGAACAGATAAAAGCTAATTATATAATTGAAGGATATTTACTTTTGTTCTCTATACTTTTGGATTTTCTTTTTCTTTTTAAGTCGATAAATTTTTATTCAAGGAATTCCATGTTGTGATTTCTTCCACAATCCACCAAGGTCACTTCAGATCCTCTAAACAGCTGGAGTCAAAAGATTTATCTTCAAGTTAGCCCTTTTAAATGAAACTGATGCTTATTTTAATCCAGTTGTCCTGTTAGCCCATAATTCTTTTATTTTGGCTTCTGTCATCTCCTTTTAATATGGATATACTGATGAAGACTTCAAAATTCACCAAGAATCTTTGGGATCCAATTCCTTCAACCAATTTACTTTAGGGTCCTTTTTACTGTAGGTGGTGGATCTGCCTGGTTCTCAATTTGACACCCTAAGCGGTCATACTCAAGAATAGTACAGATGTGTGGAATACGCCAATACCTTCAACTACAGACATCACGTTCTCAAGATAAAAGCCTTTAAAACAAAAAGCCATCGTACGTATCAAGTCAACATGAAATTGGAATGCAAAATTAATACTGCTGAGGATTTCCTTCATATCCCATGCTGTTTAACTATCTCTTCCACAGTCCTAGAATCAATCTTTTTTTACTAAGAGACAGGGTCTGTCTTTGTTACCCAGGCTGGAGCACAGTGGTGCCATCAAAGCTCAGTGCAGCCTCCAACTCCTGGGCTCAATTCTCTTGCCTCAGCCTCCTCTTCCTGAGTAGCTGCAACTACAGACACATGCCCTAATACTCAGCTAATTTTTAAATTTTTGTGGAGATGAGGTGTTTGTTACTTTCCTGTACAGGCTGGTCTTCAACTCCTGGCTTCAAGCAATACTCCCACCTCGGTGTGGGGCTTGCAGGCTTGAGCCATTGCCCCTGGCCTGGGACCAACCTTTATGGCTATCAATACTCCCATCAGTTAACTGTCTCAGGTATCATAATATCCCTTCTTATATGTATCAAAACTCATACTGAAGAATGAGTTCTGGGTTGCAAAAGAGGATTTATTTTTTGCACCTATCCATAAGTCTTTGTCCACAAGTTAAACAAAAACATACCTAAGTGCAGTTGGATTTTCTTTTTTAAACATCTGAGCATTCACTGCTCAGTTTAACAAATAATAAATCACCTTATATATGTTGAGGTGATCTACTTAAACTTCAAAACATTTCTCAATTACAGAAATGGCAAACCTAAAAGCCCCAAAAGTTTATTTAGATTTCTTTAATCTTTAAACATAGACTTTGTCCAATCTTTTAAAGGTCCTTGATTAAATCAAGACCACATTTATCTGTGTCACTGGGAAATCCTTACCTTTAGTTTCTTTAAACACAGTCTATATCTTTATCTTTAAACATAAACTTTTTTTTCCTTTTGAGACAGAGTCTTGCTCCGTTGCCCAGGCTGGAGTGTGGTGGCGCGATCTTGGCTCACTGCAACCTCCCACTGCTGGGTTCAAATGATTCTCCTGCCTCAGCCTCCCCAGTAGCTGGAACTACAGGTGTGCACCACTGCACCCAGCTAATTTTTGTACTTTTAGTAGAGACAGGGTTTCACCATGTTGGCCAGACTTGTCTTGAACTCCTGACCTCAGGTGATCTGCCCACCTGAGCCTCCCAAAGTGCTGGGATTACAGGCGTAAGCCACCACACCTGGCCTAAACATAGACTTTTTGGATAATTGTCCTTACCCAAAGCACTATCTTCTACTAGGATGAAGTTATATAAACCACAAAATAAATTAAAATGGAAAGAACTAGTGCATCCTACCTGGGTTACTGGAATGTAGAGAGGTTCTCCATTATGCAGCAGTGTAAGTTTCCCATGCTGATAGAGCCGTCCTTCTGGCCTTAAATTTGCCATCTCCTTAGGTCCTCCTTTCTTGCCACTCTCTTGTCCATTTCCTTTAAGTTCTTCAGTATCACTTAGACATTCAAAAAATTCTTCTTCGCTGTCACTCCAGGAATCCCAAGATTTTCCTACCTCTCCCTTTTCCTTATCTGTTTCTTTTAGATTATCTGGCACCAACTGGTCTCCTGCTTTTCCAGCATCCCCTGGATATATATTAGTGACATCTGAAGCACTTGTCTTTTTCCCCTCATCACGTGCCTTCTTTCTTTCAATACAACAATTTAACATCTTAAGAAAAGAGAAATAACATTTATAGTTGAATTAGTTACAGAAATATAAAAATCTACCTACTGCTTGAATATTTAATTTTCACTCTCCACTTCTCAGGACTTTGTGAACTGCAGTGACTACTGAGTATAGGCAACCTACAGCAGCACCATGAGTACAGCACGTAACCCATTATTACATTTAGTATTAGAATAATCTCTGATTAAATCAAGACCACATTTATCTATGTCATTGAGAAATCTTTACCTGTAGTTTCTGATGCAGTAAACAACACCTCAGATCTGGGGGACCACTTGCTAATCTATCAAATAAAGTAAGGAGAAAAGAAAGCTTAGTTTTAGTAAAATTGCTTCAGATATGATTATTTTCTATATTACCACAATTTTTAGCTATATTGATAAGAAATCAAAACTAGATTTCCACAGGTAAGGTAAGTGAATTCCAGAGGGGGAGCACATAGAATTAAAAGATGAAAATTTATTTTATACTCCTTGTCCACAAATTGCCAATAGCAAATATAATAGATACTTCAAAACATAACAGCAAATTAGTGATAGTTTTCAGGCTGACAAAAACTAAAAATGAGAAAAAGCCCCTGAACCCATTCCAGGAAGTACTAGCACACAGTATTTCACACCATACAAAATAAATCAGTTTGTGTATTCAGTACTAAATTCTTACAGTGGATTCTCACTATAAAAACCAAGATCTCCACCTGTATTTCAATAGGACCTCAGACTGTCTCTAGTTCTAGGTTCCTCTAGACCACTAGGTTCCCAGCAATCAGCCAGAGGCACTCCCTCATATTCAGCATGCTTCTGGGTCTGTAAAATGTTCCAGAGTGAACTGTCTAAAACCAAGAGAGAATCCAGCTAAGCAGAGACTGGCAAATGATATAAATGTTTTTGGATCAGTAATCATTTTATATTGTTCAAAATCATGATTCTCCTATCTTAGCATGGGTAGATGAGCACTAAACTATGCAATATCAACCTATGTGCTAATGAAAATGTTCTGTTTGATTAAGTAAAATGTCAATTACAAAATACAGGTTTATTACAAAAGACTTTGAAAATGCACAAAAGTATAAAGAACAAAATAAAAATATAATTTCACACTGGGAAAAACTAATAGCATTTCGCAGTATTTATAATCTTTTTCCTATACAAATATAGCAACATAATTAAAAGCACTTTGTATATGCATTAGTATATTCTACTTTATTAGAAACAATATGAACATCTGTTATTAAAGATTATTGCGAAAAATTGTAATCAATCGGTAATTGTCTATTGTAGAGATACAGTATAATTTATTTAACTATTCTTTTATGTTTGATATTTAGGTTTTGCCTTTTTTTCTATTATATCAATAAATTTGCTGCAGTGAACACCTCTGAACATAAATCACATCTAAGCTTCTTGCCACTTTCTTAGCGCAGATTTCCTAAGAAGGGGGAAAAAAAAGGTCAAAAGTCAAATGTCTGCTAACAAACAAAATCCTATCCAAAGAACTGAAAATTGAAATTATTACCCTGGAATCAGAAAGTTGTTTTCCCATCGGAAACGCATTTCAAGAACAAATTCCTGCCAGAGGTGTGCCACTCCTTTCAACCCTCCATGGTAAAAATTGATCATACAGAGACACAAAGCCAATTTGTATGTTAAACTGTCAGATGGTGCAGACTTGAACTGATTGTAGAGATTCTAAATTTAACAAAATAGAAACAAAGCAAACTTGTTACCAAAATATTTTACACATATAACTGAAAAGTTCGTAGGGAGAGAGTTTAATTCTAAAATTAACCTATCCCACCTAAACTAGGCATTATCAAATGTCTAATACACTACTGCATAAACTATTCTTAGGAAGTCCCACATTTTCAAGATTTCTACTAAGATTAAAAAAGATAAAGCTATAGTTTAATGAAGCTAAAGTTATAGCTTTCAATTTCTTCTGTGGAATATTTAGGAAGTATTCCAAATTTCGTGTTTTGTTTTAAAAAATCTTTTAATTACAAAAATGAGCACATCTAAAGAAACAAAAATCATAACTGTCTAAACTGAAAATGTAAAAAGCCTCTCCTTTTTTCTCTCACCTCATGAAATCTAATTCTCAACAATAACTCCTGTAAAGTTTGATATATATCTACACTTGTCATGTAAATTCTTCAACTTCTTAATTTTTCAAAGACTAGACAAAGAGACCATGAAAATTTTACCTAATTTTACATATTTTACTTCATTAAAGAGTTGTCCATTCACTAACTAGTTTTAAAATATAGAAAAGAATCTGTTGAAAAACACAAATTTAATGATTTCACCAAAACTCTACAATGAGGGAAGTCCTACAGCTGTGTAGAGTATATTCATGCTATTTTTTCATTGTTTCCAGAAAAATTCTTGCTACCCAAAATACGTATCTGTGCTAGTTATCCAAGTGGAAACCATGATCTCCCATCCAAAATTCCCAAGGTGATTTTTGAAATAAAAAGATATTAAGCTATTAAACTAGAAATATATAGAACCTCTAGAAATTCAGTGCATTTAAAACACTTTAATATTGAACTCCAAATCAACTTACATAGTCTTCACTCTCTGATGGAGGATTATTATTATCTGTTGAAGTAGTTCCATCTAATGGTTTCTCAGAAACAGCATCAGGGAATAAGAACTTGAAGGAAAGGGAAAAAAAATCACATTTTAGACCACATTTCCTATTTTGTTGATTTTTATAACTCATACAGACATTATTTAACTTTTTAATGGTTTTGCTGCTCTAATAATAGAAATGTTCCAGTTGAACTGGTCAGTTTGTTCTACACTCTCAAATTTTTTCTATTTTTCTTTGAAAATATACAAAGTTTCAGTGACTAGCCAATTTTAGAAATTAGAATTTTTTTCCTAAAAGTAATCACTTGATTCTGTAAGCTGAACGGTGCAAAAGCAAAATCTCATCACTGTGACTTCATGCTCATCCAAGGCCATTACATTTTTTTAGTGTTACTACTATTTAAAAAACAAAACCACAAAAGACAATTTAAAAACACCCATGTACTCATGAGGCTCTGAAGAGTTACATCATCCACAGGCTTTCATATATAGACTATTAAGAGATGATATTCAAGACCCACAACTTTATTTTATGATACTCCTGGAAAGTAGGAAGCAGTCTAAACCTATAATAACCAATGTACCTTTTCCATGTGGCTTCTGTTTATATGTGCGTGTATGAGTAGTCAAAAAAAAATCCAGTGTACATGACAACTGAGCTACCTGATTTGAATAACATTCTTTAACAACACAGTCTTAAGAAGGAGGCTCTCTATAGACATTTATTTACAGTCCTTTTATCACTGTTCCTCTCAATTGTTTTGTGGTACTGCTGATTAGTAATCCCTCTTTCTATGTATACTTTGCCACATATTATAGAACACGTCCAACAGACTTTTAAAAATTAGATGAACTACTATGTGCCAAGTGCCATAAGGCACAATTACCAGCATTATCCTATTCTCACACAACTGTTTGAGCTAAGTATCACTGCCTGCATCTTAGGATGTACAAGCTAAAAAGTTGGCTAGGAGTTTTGTTCAGATAAATGGCAGGGGATAAGATTAACATTAAGTTTCCAAGTCCAGTTTTCTTTTCAACACTTTTCTTGAAGGTTTTTCCCAAGATTGTCTTAATGCACAAATTTCCGGGAGTATGATTTTAACCACAATTACAGTAAGAATAGCTATCATTTATCAAAGGCCCATATATACCAGGCAATGTCACAGAAGATCCTTTAATCCTCACAACAATCTCGCAAGGTTTTGTTAGCCATATTTTATAGATGAGGAAACTGAAGTGACTTATTCAAAGTCATGCAGTAAGTCATGCAGACATTAAACCATGGTGTGGATGGCCCCCAGGCTGGGGCCATTCCACTCTGCTATACCTAGGAGCCACATTAGCCCTCTATTCATCTCCCTCTCGTCCTCACTAAAAGCTTTCACTCAACTGTTTTCAAAGCAATCCTTCAAAAATATAATTCTGGGGCCACGCGCAGTGGCTCACGCCTGTAATCCCAGCAGTTTGGGAGGCTGAGGCAGGCGGATTACGAGGTCAGGAGATCGAGACCATCCTGGCAAATACGGTGAAACGCCATCTCTACTAAAAAAAAAAATACAAAAAAATTAGCCAGGCGTGGTGGCACGCGACTGTAGTCCCAGCTAGTAGGGAGGCTGAGGCAGGAGAATTGCTTGAACCCAGGAGGTGGAGGTTGCAGTGAGCCAAGATGCGCCACTGCACTCCAGTCTGGGCAACAGAGCTAGACTTCGTCTCAAAAAAAAAAAAAAAAATTCTAATCACGTTGATCTTCTACTTAAACTGCAAGATAAAAGCCAGTGCTTCGGCATGGCAGGTTACCTGCTACTTCTCCAGCCTCAACCCTGGTCACGGTCTGGGAAGCACCCTACAAAATACCAACCGTTTAACATGCTCTCGAACCTCTGCTATTCCTCTGCTTCTAAAGCCGCCTTTTCATCAAGATTCAGCTCAAATGTCCCTCTTCATGAAGCCTTCCCTGATTCCCACTGCCCAGACAGAGACAAATGCACCTCTGCTATGCTCTCACAGCCCCCTTGCCAGATTTCTCACATGCAACATGGTATCGTAACTACTATTTACTTTCCTTCTCACCACTAAACTAGTAGGAATTTTCTGAATGTGGTAACTGTTTTACTCATTGTATATTCCAAGGTCACTGCCTACCACATAGAAGGAACTGACTATATAATGATTAAATGATTCTGCATATAGACCTATAAAGACAGAACATTTAGTTACCAGGAGAATAGTATTGAGGACATCATTATTTAGCGGTGACTCCTCTACACCTCTGTGTTTTCGGATTTTCTTCTTTGCAGTGTGTACCATATTAGAAACTGATAATTTATGAATTGGAACTGATGCCGGCTCTGTCAATTTTGACAAAGCATGAGTTATATCAGCAGTTTCTATGAAAAGAACAGAAATAAATATAAATTATATTGCCAACCTCAGCAGGTGAAAGTGATGAACAAATTGATGATTGTATAGAATATTTTACTCATTTTTACTAGTGTTACATGGTCTTGGAATTATAAAATATTAATATACATGTTCAGCTTTATGTGCAAGCATGAGTGACAACGGTGTCACACAAATTATTTCTCCCCAGGAGACTTCAAAATTTAACCTCTAAAACTCTGCTTTTCAAAATATTTTACGTTTTTGGTGAGAAGAACTTATTAAATGCCTTTAATGTCTTAACAAGCACTGGGTACAGCCTGGAAAGGAACTGTAGCTGTCTAGTCCATCAAAACTTGATTATCCAACTTAATTCAAAATGAGAAAACAGATGAAAAGTTGCTGAAAAATGTGTCAAGGAAAAAGAGTAAGACATTTGAAAGTAATGTTAAAAAAAAAAAATGTAGGTTACCTTTGCCTTCTTCCTCAAATGCAGATCGTCCAAGAATCTCATCAGTTGACTCCTTTCGACGGCAAATTTTAAAAAATTCAGTGACAAAATCACCTATGTAGGAAAGAAGTTATTTTGACACTTAACTGAAAAAAAAAATCAGTCCTATAAATTAAAGTACGTCTTTCCACAAAAGCTATTAACTAAGATATGATAGAAAGTAAAACCATTCAGTTTTTCCATTGAAAAAGACAAAAATTAATCCTATATCAAAGGTAGCCTTGTTCTTTTCTTTCTCTCCATGTCCCAGGATATTTAAAAAGCTTTTCCTTAGAATTCCTTCTAGAAGGAAAGAAAAAAAATAACTGTACCTAATAGTACTTACTATATGCCTCAATGAGACAAAGTATCCATTTGTCATTAAGTTATATAAGTAACAAGAACTTTATGTATGTAGTAATCTTTCCCCAACTGCTACACTACTAGAATCTAAATCCATTAATAAAATTAAGAAGAAATGCTAAAGACATGTTTCTAGAGGATTATGAAATCATGTAGGATAAAGATATTTCAGTTTCTGCTACATATTAATGGTATTCTTTCCGTCATTATTACTATTATTATTTTTGAGACAGGGTCTTACTCTGTTGCCCAAGCTGGAGTGCAGTGGCACGATCATGGCTCACTGCAGCCTTGACCTCCCAGGCTCAGGTGATCCTCCCACCTCAGCCTCCTGGGTAGGCTGGGACTACAGGTGTGCATCACCATGCCCAGCTAATTTTTGTATTTTTTGTAGAGACGAGGTTTTGCCATGTTGCCAAGGCTGGACTCAAACTCCTGGGCTCAGGCAATCCACCTGCCTCGGCCTCTCAAAGTGCTGGGATTATAGGCATGAGCCATTGCACCCAGCTGTCTGTCATTATTATAAACAGAGGTAAAGTGATTTGAATCTTCTAAAGAGCTACAATGTTTACACAAATAAATGAATGCTTAACAAGTACTATCAGTACTAAGATACATCAAGTACATCTAAATTTTATAATTCACCAACTAATTCTGAATTAACCCATAACTTTTTTGAGGCTTCTTCAGAAAGGTAGGAAAAGTCTATAATCTAGTCATACAAAATATTAAAAGAGGTAGGGTAAGATCATGGAATGTAAAACTAAAATGAGAATACTTTCAATTCTAAGGTCCTCAGCAATTATCATAGAGTCACAAGACGAGGAATAATAATGTTACCAAGAAGTAACTTAGTACGTAAACATAATATGAGTAATTCAACGATTAAACAACAGAAACCATTTACTGTTCATTTACTATAAAAAAGGCACTGTTAAATGTGATATGTACACACACAAACAGGTACATAATCTCATTTGATCCTCCCAATAACCCTATGAAGTAAGTACTAGTGTTATCTTTATTTTATTTATGAGGACTCTGGGGCTTAAAAATATTAAGAAACTTGACCAACCTGGTGAATCTAGGATTTGAACTGAAGTCTGTCCAACTGTAAAACTCTTGACATTGACCCCTATACTGTTGCCCTAAAACCCTAGACAAATTCGCCAGTGGTGGACTTACACCTTATACATCTTTGTATTCACTATTATATAGTTAGCACAAATGGCAGCTACTAATCAGCATTTGACAAATAGCATATGAATGATAAAGAGTCCAAGAAAACAATGCTTTAGAGAAATGCATCATTACTGTTATAATAAATATTTGGTAACTCCATCAGTTAAATGGTAATATATCAAGTGATAGGGAGTTAAGGTAGCATGGATGAACATAAAGAAAAGGAGAAAATATTTTCATGTGTACTAAATATAAGGAGGAAAACGATGACAAGGCACATTGAGGAGATGGGTTCAAAAGACTTCATGAAAGACATACACCTAAAAAAAGAGAAGGGGACGAATCCCAGACATAAGACACAATAATATTATCTGAATAGCAATTAATATTTTTCAAAGTACTTCCATTTATGTTATTTCACTTGATCCCTCAAATAACCTTGTGAGGTGTGTAAGATTATTCACATTTCTTTTCCCGTATCAGAAAATAGGCTGCAGATGTGACAGAAGGGCTCTAAAGCGCACCGTCAAAAACAGTGCTCTTCAGGTCGGGCGTGGTGGCCCACGCCTGTAATTCCAGCACCTTGGGAGGCCGAGGAGGGCGGATCATGAGGTCAGGAGATCGAGACCCTCCTGGCTAACATGGTGAAACCCCGTCTCTACTAAAAACACAAAAAATTAGCGGGTGTGGTGGCGGACACCTGTAGTGCCAGCTACTCCGGAGGCTGAAGCAGGAGAATGGCGTGAACCCGGGAGGCAGAGCTTACAGTGAGCTGAGCTGGCGCCACTGCACTCCAGCCTGGGCAACAGGGTGAGACTCCCTCTCCAAACAAACAAACAAAACAGTGCTCTTCAGATAACACAGGTCTAGAGGGACAACAAAAGGCAAAAAGGACTTCAATAACAGAAACAGAAGATGCAGACTATGCCACAGGAGGAAGGAAAGGGAATAATATAAAAGCATCCAGGAAAAAAAAAAAAAGAAAAAGCATCTTAAGGCTGCGCGGTGGCTCATGCCTGTAATCTCAGCACTTTGGGAGGCCGAGGCAGGCGGATCATGAGGTCAGGAGATCAAAACCATCCTGGTTAACATGGTGAAACCCTGTCTCTACTAAAAATACAAGAAATTAGCCAGGCATGGTGGCACACGTCTGTAGTCCCAGCTACTCAGGAGGCTGAGGGAGGAGAATCACTTGAACCCGGGAGGCAGAGGTTGCAGTGAGCCGAGACGCACCACCGCACTCCAGCCTGAGAGTGAGACTCCGTCTCAAAAAATAAAAAATAAAAAAATAAAAAATAAATAAAAGCATCAGAAAAATAAAGCTGAGATAATGAGAAAATAATGGAGAATTTGCTGGCACTATTCAAAAAAGGATTCACTGCTATTGGCAGTGATTCTTTTCCTACATGGTGTTAACTGAAGAGGTGACAAAGTATAAAGAATGTATGCAGTGTTTCTGATTTGGAAGTTAGGCAGATCAGCGATATTTCAGGAAAGGAGCATAATATACCTTACCTAGCAAACACTGAGGATTCTCAGCTTTTCGAACTCTAACAGACCAATGTGGAGCTTGAATAGGATCCAAATCACTAAAATGTAAACCAATAAACGTAAAATCCTAATTATGACAATCTGCAAGATTCATGAACTTATTAAAATGCAGTCTAATGAAAACATAGAAGGACAAGCAATCCATTTAGCCTCTCTTAAACTTACTCTTACATAGAGCCATTTGGATAAGTTTTTAAAAAATAACATCATGACGGGCGCGGTGGCTCACGCTTGTAATCCCAGCACTTTGGGAGGCCAAGGCGGGCAGATCACGAGGTCAGGAGATCAAGACCACAGTGAAACCCCGACTCTACTAAACATACAAAAAGTTAGCCGGGCGTGGTGGTGGGCGCCTGTAGTCCCAGCTACTCGGAGAGGCTGAGGCAGGAGAATGGCGTGAACCCGGGAGGCAGAGCTTGCAGTGAGCCGAGATTGTGCCACTGCACTCCAGCCTGGGCGACAGAGCAAGACTCCGTCTCAAAAAAAAAAATAAATAAATAAATAAATAACATCATAAGAAATCAAAGTCCTTAGACAATAAAACACAAAAGGGAACACTAAAATCAAAACAAAATAATAAAAAATGCATATAAAAATTACTAGCAATTTGAGAGTTATTCTACTGAAGTTTTTTAATCTCAATGTACTACTACTCTTAACATACTTACGAATAAACATCATTATCCACAACGATCCCTTCTGTCAGATGAGGCCATGTAGTAGCTAAATGGAGTTCACTAAAAAACATAAAATACACCCAAAAGCTTTAATACTGACTCAGCAATTATATTTAATACTTCTAGAAAACTATACCAAGGAAATAAAAGTATGTTACAGTGGCATTATTTATAATACAATATACTGGAAACAACTTATTTAGCAAATGGTAGCACATCCTTATGAACTTAATGTTTTGTAAACATTCAACTCATTATACATACTAGCCAAAAAGCATAAATAACCCACCAACTAATGAATGGATAAACAAAATGTGGCATATCCATACAATGGTATATTTACAGCCATAAAAAGCACAGAAGTACATTAGTTCCTCCTTATCCACAGCTTCACTTTCTGCAGCTTCAGTTACCCTAAATCAACTGCAGTCTGAAAATATTAAGTGAAAAATTCCAAAAAAAAAAATCCATAAATTTAAAATTGCATGTTGTTCTGAGTAGCATGATGAAATCTTGTGCCATCCCACCCCATTAGGTGAATCATCCCTTTGTCTAGTGTATCTACACTGTCTATGCTACCTGCCCTGTTAGTCACTTAGTAACTGTCTTGGTGATCAGAGCGATCACAAGAAAAGTGTGCAGAGTACAATGAGATATATTGAGAGAGATAGATCACATTCACGTAACTTTCATTAAGGTATATTGTTATAGCTGTTCTATGTTATTATTAGTTATTATTGTCAATCTCTTACTATGCCTCATTTATATATATTTATTTATTTATTCTGTATTACTACATCACCTGGAAATCTTACTGTGCCAAATTTATAAATTAAATTTTACTACTTATATGTATGCATAGGAAAAAACAGTATATTTAGTGTGTGGTACTATCCATGGTTTCAGTCATCCACTGGGGATCTTGCAACATACCAGCTGTGGATAAGGGGGGGACTACTGTACTGATTCATGCCACAACATGGACAAACCTTGTAAACATGCTAATTAAAAGAAGTCAGACACAAAGAAAGCCACAGGTTATATGATTCCATTTATACGAAATGTCCAGAATAGGTAAATCCAAAGAGACAGAAAGTATATCAGTGTTTGCCTAGAGCCGGAGGGCTGAGAAGACTAGGGGGAAATGATGGCTAAGAGGTGAAGAATTTCTTTTTCAGGTTATGAAAATGTTCTGGAATTAGATGATTATGATGGTTGCATAGCTCTGTAAATGTTAAAAGCCACTGCATTGTATACGTTTAAATAGTGAATTTTATGGCAGGTAAATTATATCTCGTTTGAAAAATGTTATCGATCAGGAATTGGCAAACATTTTCTATAAAGAGCCAGACAGTAAATATTTTAGGCTTTGTGAACCATGTACAGTCTCTATTTTATTTTTTTTCTTTCATAACCTTTAAAAATGTAAACATCATCCTGACGTCACTGGCCAAACAAAAATAGGCTAATGGCCAGATTTGGCAAAGGACACAGTTTGCTGAATTATAGATGAATATTAAATCTCAGAAAGTTTTCATGTAAAATTATAAAATAAAGAAAGCAAGTGTAGGTCTTTCTTTCTTTTTTTGAAACGGGGTCTTGCTCTGTTGCCCAGATTGGAGTGCACTGGCATCAGTGATCTTAGCTCACTGCAACCTCTGCCTGCTGGGTTCAAGTGATTCTTGTGCTTTAACCTGTTGAGTAGCTGGGATTACAGGTGTGCGCAACCACACCCAGTTAATTTTTACATTCTTTAGTAGAGATGGGGTTTCGCCACGTTGGTCAGGCTGCTCTCGAATGCCTGACCTCAGGAGCTGCCCACCGCAGCCTCCCAAAGCGCTAGGATTATAGGCATGAGCCTGTGCCCGGCCCAGGTGTACGTCTTTCTTTATTTCCAGTACTACATTCATCCCAGCAGGCTATAGCATCATAAAGCACAGTGAAATCAATATTAATATAAATTCAAAGTAAAATATTCCCACAATTCAAATGACAGGTTGAAATTCTCACCTAATAGGATCTTCGCAGGCACCAAATGGTAACTTGCCAAACTCCAAGCCTCCAACTTCTCCTCCTACAAGGGCGTCTATGTCTAAACAAAAGAAATATTTTTCCATTATTTGGGAAAAAATAAAGAAGAGTCTAATCTAGTTAAGCCCTTTGGAATATTACAGCTTTAAAAGTGTCTACAAGAGAACACATATAGCAAGTTAGCAAGTTAGAGCAAGTTACAGCATATGTAGTCTAACAAATATTTGACTTCCCCAGAGAACGTTATAGTAAAAGGGCACAATTATTTCCTATTTATCTAGTATTTCATTCAGGCCATGTATTCTAAATTTTGCCCTTCTGAAATATTCCTTAAATATTACTCAAGAGAATATTATTTCTGTAAATTTTTTTGCATTTTAAAAGAATGTAATTAGTATAACCCAAAAAGAGTATCCAAGTATTTAAAAATCACCAACTACATTAATCAGTTTTGCTATCAGTAATTTCTGAATAGGAAATTAGTACATTTGTCATCATTAATAACATTATATTTTGGTTGACAGTAAATGGAAATATATAAAGATCAGAAAAGAACCTCCTTTCCATTATGAATGGCATACTAGACTGGAAGAGAACTTAGAGGGTAAATCATTCCCTTAGTTCTATCTCTCCTGAGGAAGTAATAAGCATTTCTAAAAGGCATCAAAAGGATTTTTTTCTCTTTGAAATAATACAAACTGTGATATTTAATTATTCACACTACACTAAGATTTCCTGAAATTAAAGCCTACTGAGTTAAGAAAACTTCCCAAATTTGCTAAAATCACATCTGATATTTATCTACATCCTAAGTAAATGATTAAAATTAGTCATCAAATATGAATCAATTACTTGATTCAGTAAATTTTCTCAAGTCAATTCCCTTTTTCCAACTAAAGAATGCTTATAATAAGAAAGATCACAATGACTAGCATTGTTACAAGTGAGTTTGTAAAAGCTTCAAAATTACACGCACATTTTTATAATTAGTAAATTAAAAATTATTACTAAAATATAACTGTACAAAAGTTTTAGCTGAATTAAAAAGGGAGAAGCAACTCATGGAATGAAAAGCACATCGGACTTGGTGTTTGACTAGTGTTTGTATGCAAACTTTATCACTTGGTGACCATATGACTTTAAGCCAGTTACATGGGTTCTTTAAGAAACTTACATCTCTAAGAAAGATAATAATACTTGTCTTGGGCTGGGCACGGAGGCTCAAACCTGTAATTCCAGCACTTTGGGAAGCTGGGGAGGGTGGATCACCTGAGGTCAGGAGTTCGAGACCAGCCTGGCCAACATGGTGAAACTCCATATCTACTAAAAAATACAAAAATTAGCCAGGCGTGGTGGCGCATACTTGCAGTCCCAGAGACTCAGGAGGCTGAGGCTGGAGCAAGAGAATTGCTTGAACCCAGGAGGCAGAGGTTGCAATGAGCCGAGATCATGCCACTGCACCCCAGCCTGGGTGACAGAGCAAGACTCTATCTCAAAAAAACAAAACAAAACAAAACAAAAGATAATAATATAATTATCTCATAGGTAAGTGAAAATTATACAAAATGGGATATAAAATATGAAAAGCACAGTGTCTCATCCATATTATATGTTCAGTCCCTTCCCCCTTATAAAGGAAAATGTTAAGAATTCATATGGCTTTCAATCTACTGAGGGAGAAGGTTAATATTTTTAATCTCCATTTTAAAAACTTGACAATAGAAGATTAACAAAGACCTTATTTGCAATCTTATAATGCTAAGGTTCTAACTCTTGGGCTTCTTCACAGATCATGAGCAGACCATACCACCTTAGGAAATCTTTAAAACTGCTTTTTAAGAGAGTAGCCTTGGAAGAAAAAAAAGGAAGATAAGAATGGAAACTTCTAACCAGACGTAGACTATAAATTGTCCAGTGAGTACTGTTATCTGGGAACTAAAATTACCAATACAAACATTTGAGTGTTTCTCCTGATATAAATCTAAAGCTTAGCTTTTATTTCTCTGTTGTAGTCTAGATATGGTCCTTTTAGTGTACATTAGAGTTGCAAATTATTTTGTGGTATATAAAATAAAACAGTACTAGTACATATAACTGCCAAAAGCTAAGGATATATTACATTATTCTTTTTTCTTTTTTGAGACAGGGTCTCACTCTGTCACCCAGGCTGGAGTACAGTGGCACAATGTCGGCTCACTGCAACCTCCGCCTCCCAGGTTCAAGGGATTCTCTTGCCTCAGCCTCCAGAGTAGCTGAGATTACAGGCTCCTGCCACTGCACCTGGGTCATTTTTGTATTTTTAGTAGAGACAAGGTTTCACCATGTTGGCCAGGTTGGTCTGGAACTCCTGACCTCAGGTGATCTGCCTGCCTTGGCCTCCCAAAGGGCTAGGATTACAGGTGTGAGTCACCGTGCCCGGCCTGTATTATATTAATTTTTATATCATCTCATGCCTACCAATTATTTTCACTCCTATAAATAGCCAACTACTTGGAATAAAAATAAACAGTAAAGAATATTAGTTTATTTTATTTCTCTTTAGGAGAGGTAGATTAAAAAATGTTTTCAGGCTAGTAAAATGCTTATATTTTATAAGTTTGTATTATATTCCTTATTAGATGTGCTTTAATATAATCAAACATGTGAAAGAAACACCCAGGAATCAAAATATTAATTAGGATATATGTCCACGAAACTGAGATTTTCTAGAACTTAGGTAATGTGTTGTTCATATTGCTGTCTTAGCACCGCCTAGTCTCAGGTTAATAATTAATAATTGTTGAATGAATGTTTATCAAGGGTAAGCAGGCAAATTGATTTTGATTATATTTCTGTAACATACAAGTTAATTATTACTTTTCCCCTACATATATTTTTCTTCTCTGCTTTCCTTATTTGCCCCCTTTCTTGAAACACTACTCTCTTCAAAGCTTTTTGCATGAGTGTTCTCAGTTTATAAGGGTGAGCTGAGAACAGCTCTTCTAATAGTGTAAAAACAGACATGTTAATCGTTCGCTACATAATAATTTATGGCACATGATGTGCCACAGCAAGCGGTGCCTTATAAATAAGGCTTTCAAAGACAGATTGTCAAATATAGAGTAATACTATCTCTAGAGAACCTACACTTTTTCTTTAAGAGAAAAAAAATAAGGGCAATGAAAGCAACAATATTACATTTAAAATGAATCACAAATATTTCTAATGTAAAACACTTGAAACTCTTAAGTAATTTTAATTTCTGAATGTATCTTCTTTTCCATTTATATTCAGTAAGTTAAATATAATTCTGAATGATCTCACCTGGAGGTTGCTGAGGCCAAAAATACTGCTGCCAATCTTGAAGTACATAGGTAAATCGAATAGCAATACTAACTGGAGGCAATGGAGTTAAAGGACATCCCTAGGAAATACATGCAAAGACAATACCGTGTAAATGCTGATAACCTGTTCATATTAATTCAACATCAAAATTTCAAACTTATGGAATGGATTAATACTACCTTTATGAAACCGGGATTTTCAGATTCTAGTGTTAAACAATAGTGTGCATATTCTAGTTATTAAAAGCATGATATTCTAGCCATTCCAAAGGAAAAATAAGTCACCGAAGTCATTAGAGCCAAAGATGCAAAAGTTAGGAAATCCTTTTCACAGAAAATCCTTCTCACAGTCCAAAAGCTCAAGAGGTGGATCAGGGATGAACAAGAGGAAAGATCCCATAGTAAGGAACAGTACTGGCAATTGTGAGACTGCATTTTAAAAAATGGAAAAGTAAACTTTCCAAAGAATCACTGTATTTTTGTCCACATATTTGTGTGTACAGAAGGATTTCCATAATTTCTGCATACTGCTTCCACAAATGTTTTCATTTGATGTAGCTAAAAAAAAGTTTCAAAAACAATGCGATAGCTTTAAAATAAAGCTGTTTAAACTGCTATTAGAAAAAGAGATATTACATTCTATTAAGCAAAATGCTCTTTAAAGTATCTTTTACTATTTTAATCATAAAATACCATTTCTTACTATTCACTTCAGACATATTAAATGTGAAAAAAAGGTGATTCATTTTTCAAATAAGTAAAAGTATTATAAAGCATAAGACTTGGTTTGGGGAGAGGATGTCTTTTAAGTGAAAATAAATTCAAATTAAAGCCAGCCTTGAATATTTAACCAAAATTTCAGACAAAGAGAAATGAATGATCACTCACACAAAATAGATTAACGAATCAGCTAACAAAAGAAAACTTAGATTTATCTGTCAATTCACTAAAAATCATAAAACTTAATACTATCATTTAAACATCCTATGACCTCAGCTTCCCTTCATAATGCTTAATCTAAACTAATATAAAATAGGACTTAAATATGCATAGGAATCACCTAGGGAACTTGTGAAATGCAGATTCAATACTCTTCTGCATATCTAACCAGTTTCCAGATGCTGCTATTCAGGAGACTACACTTTGAGTAGCAAAGGAATACATGACCTTTACATTTAGCTCAGCAGCAGCATCTATAAATGTCACTAGTTGCTTTAAGAACACAAGCTCAATTTGAAGTCACAGTGGTAGATAGCTGCTCCCAAAAAACGTAATTCAGTTTTGAGCTCCTGTGCCCAACAGCAAGGTGAGATTTTGGCTGGTCAGCATATCAACTTTTTAGTCATGTCCAGATATCAAATGAGCATTCACCTATAATAAGGAGCAAATGTTCTAGAAGCCATAACAAGGCCACTTTGACACATAACCTCTGATCCAGTCACACAGGTAAATACAAAAACAGATACCCAGAAAAGAAGTAATTATGGCCAGGCGCGGTGGCTCACGCCTGTAATCCCAGCACTTTGGGAGGCCAAGGTGGGTGGATCATGTGAAATCAGGAGTTCAAGACCAGCCTGGCCAACATGGTGAAACCCCATTTCTACTAAAAATACAAAAATTAGCCGGGCGGTAGTGGTGTGTGCCTGTAATCTCATATACTTGGGAGGCTGAGGCAAGAGAATCGCTTGATCCCGGGAGGCAGAGGTTGCAGTGAGCCGAGATTGTGCCACTGCACTCCAGCCTGGGTGACAGAGTGAAGCCTTGTCTCAAAAAAAATAAGGAAGGAAGGAAGGAAGGAAGGGAGGCAGGCAGGGAGGGAGGGAGGATGGATTAGGATGAAAAATGACGGAAATATCTTTGTGGACCCTGGAGGATAAGTGGGGTTCAAAGCACATGCCTTGAGGTGTGGAAGGTGGCACTGACAACCTAGGATGAAACCAAAAGGGCTCAGTCCAGAGTGAGGGCATTGCAAGACTCTCTGCTTAAGCCAGACACTGGGACATGTCACTCCTGCTTGGCACAATGGCTTTCTTGGAAGGTATGGGACTGGAGGTTATTGTGTGAGGGGAAAAAACCCTCACCCGCATGTGGTGAGCAAACAACCCGATTCTAAGACCAGTTATCAAAATCCCCAACATTACTACAGAGCAAGAGACTCCAAACACTATTTTAAGACCTAATTCTGAAATATTCTGCAGGTAGGGAGTAACCATAAAACTACAGAATCACTAGAGAGGACGGATGGGAGTGAACATTAAAAATTCAAAATGAAACTCATTCAAAATGTGCCTACAAACTAAATTTCCCAAAACATAAAAGTAGTTCTAAAAGAGACAAATATCCAAATCAACAGTCATAATATAATACCATAAAATGTAAAGAACATCTCAAGAACTAAGAATATCTAAGCTGAAAAAGAAAGATGAAGTTATCAGAGTTTTCAAATATTTAGAGGATTATGGCAGAAGAGGATTAAACTTAAGAACCTAAACCAGCTCTTAAGTTCAATTCTCTCAAATCAATTTTGAGAGATGTTTCTTAACAGAAAAGTAAGTTTTAGCTTTGTCAGATGATGAGATAAACTGATTAAAAACTTTTTTTTTAAACTACTGCTAATAAATAGCCAAGATCTAAGTTGGGTTCCACAGATCAACGTAGTCCCTAGCTTCAAAAGAGATGTGACATAAAATATCTGAAGATCATATTCATTAATGACTTTTTTAAATTTTTTAAAATTATACTTTAAGTTCTGTGATACATGTGCAGAACGTGTAGGTTACATAGGTATACACGTGCCATGGTGGTTTGCTGCACTCATCAACTGGTCATCTACATTAGGTATTTCTCCCAATGCTATCCCTCCCCTAGCCCCCGAACCCCCAACAGCCCCTGGTGTGTGATGTTCCCCTCCTTGTGTCCATGTGTTCTCACTGTTCAACTCCCACTTATGAGTGAGAACATGCGGTGTTTGGTTTTCTTTTCCTGTGTTAGTTTGCTGAGAATGATGGTTTCCAGCTTCATCTATGTCCCTGCAAAGGACATGAACTCATTCTTTTTTATGGCTGCATAGTATTCCATGGTGTCTATGTGCCACATTTTCTTTTTTTTTTTTCCTTTTTTTATTATTATTATACTTATAAAGTTTTAGGATACATGTGCACAACTTGCAGGTTTGTTACATATGTATACATGTGCCATGTTGGTGTGGTGCACCCATTAACTCGTCATTTAGCATTAGGTATATCTCCTAATGCTATCCCTCCCCCCCACCCCACAATAGTCCCTGGAGTGTGATGTTCCCCTTCCTGTGTCCATGTGTTCTCATTGTTCAATTCCCACCTATGAGTGAGAACGTGCAGTGTTTGGTTTTTTGTCCTTGTGATAGTTTGCTGAGAATGATGGTTTCCAGCTTCATCCATGTCCCTATAAAGGACGTGAACTCATCATTTTTTATGGCTGCATAGTATTCCATGGTGTATATGTGCCACATTTTCTTAATCCAGTCTATCATTGTTGGACATTTGGGTTGGTTCCAAGTCTTTGCTATTGTGAATAGTGCCACAATAAACATACATGTGCATGTGTCTTTATAGCAGCATGATTTATAATCCTTTGGGTATATACCCAGTAATGGGATGGCTGGGTCGAATGGTATTTCTAGTTCCAGATCCCTGAGGAATCACCACACCGACTTCCACAATGGTTGAGCTAGTTTACAGTCCCACCAACAGTGTAAATGATTTCTTAAGAAGAAGGACTAAGGCCCAGCACGGTGGCTCAAGCCTGTTATCTTGGCATTTTGGGAGGCTGGGCAGGCGGATTGCTTGAGTCTAGGAGTTTAAGACCAGCCTGAGCAACAGGCTGGTCTCTACAAAAAATACAAAGATTAGCTGTGTGTGGTGATGCACACCTACAGTCCCAAATATTCAGGAGACCGAGGTGGGAGGATTCAGTGACCCCAGGAGATCGAGGCTGCAGTGAGCTGTAATCATGCCCTACACTGCAGCCTGGGTGATACAGTGAGACCCTGTCTCAAAATGAAGAACAAGAAGAACAAGAAGAACAAGAAGAAGAAGAAGAAGAAGAGGAAGAAGAAGAGGAAGAAGAAGAGGAAGAAGAAGA